>NC_143033.1:24340000-24537500 GCF_057628025.1 Oncorhynchus mykiss | reverse complement strand
AGTAATCCATAATACTGTAAATGATGCCCATTAAAAGCAGGTTCCTGCAGGAAAGGATTTGTTCCCCAATAAATCCTGATTATGCATCCCTGGAGTGACAACATGATGCTAAGCTGCCTTACCCCCAGTCCCACCCCTCCCTCCTCCCTTCTCCTCCCTCCTCCTTCCTCCCTCCCATGTTTTTAGCAGCCAACATTCTCCTTAATGAATGCTCTGTAAACACTCAGCCTTAAAATAGGAATCTTTCCCAAGAGAAACACATACAGTACCAGTCAAAAGCTTGGACACACCTACTCATTCAAGGGTTTTTCTTTATTTTTACTATTTTGTAATTTGTAGAATAATAGTGAAGACATCAAAACTATGAAATAAAACATATGGAATCATGTAGTAACCAAAAAAGTGTTAAACAAATTTTAGGTTATTCAAAGTAGCCACCCTTTGCTTTGAGGACAGCTTTGCACACTCTTGGCATTCTGTCAATCAGCTTCACCTGGAATGCTTTTCCAACAGTCTTGAAGGAGTTCCCACATATGCTGAGCACTTGTTGGCTGCTTTTCCTTCACTCTGCGGTCCAACTCATCCCTAACCATCTCAATTGGGTTGAGGCCAGGTGATTGTGGAGGCCAGGTCATTTGATGCAGCACTCCATTACTCTCCTTCTTGATCAAATAGCCCTTACACAGCCTGGAGGTGTGTTGGGTCATTGTCCTGTTGAAAAACAAATTATAGTCCCACTAAGCACAAACCAGATTGGATGGCGTATTGCTGCAGAATGCTGTGGTAGCCATGCTGGTTAAGTGTGCCTTGAATTCTAAATAAATCAACTACAGCGTCACCAGCAAAGCACCCCCACACTGTCACACCTCCTCCTTTGCAGAGATCATCTGTTCACCTACTCTGTGTCTCACAAAGACACGGCGGTTGGAACCAAAAATCTAATTTGGACTCATCAGACCAAAGAACAGATTTCCACCGGTCTAATGTCCATTGCTTGTGTTTCTTGGCTCAAGCAAGTCTCTTCTTCTTCTTGGTGTCCTTTAGTAGTGGTTTCTTTGCAGCAATTCGACCATGAAGGCCTGATTCACGCAGTCTCCTCTGAACAGTTGATGTTGAGATGTGTCTGTTACTTGAACAACACAACTGATTGGCTCAAACGCATTAAGAAGGAAATAAATTCCACAAATTAACTTTTAACAAGACATACCTGTTATTTGAACTGCATTCCAGGTGGCTACCTCATGAAGCTGTCTGAGAGAATGCCTAGAGTGTGCAAAGATGTCATCAAGACAAAGGGTGGCTACTTTGAAGAATCTCAAATATAAAATATATTTTGATTTGTTTAACACTTTTTTGGTTACTACATGATTCCATATGTGTTTTTTCATAGTTGTGATGTCTTCACTATTATTCAACAATGTAAAAAAAAAAATTGAAATAAAGAAAAACCCTTGAATGAGTAGGTGTGTCCAAACCTTTGACTGGTACTGTATATGTTTCCCTCCTTTTGAATGTAGTTTTTTTCTGGACTGTTGTTTCTAAGACTGCTTGTTAAGTTGGGCTTGTGAATGAGTAAAATTGGCTTGAGATAATAGTCTCGTGTCCAGACCTTGTTTGGTCTTTAGACTCTCTCAGCCATACAGTAGCTGGGTCATTGGGGAGCCAGATATCTCCTTCTGAAGGAGGTCAGTCGGCAGTGTGAGAGGAGAAGGGAACAGAAAAGAAGTGGGTTAGAATATGCTCTGTCATTTGCGTTTCCAGAGGGGAGGAGAGCATGAAGACACCTGGCCTACCACTGCCTGGATAGATCAGCACAAGTCAGAGTTCACATGTACCTGAAAACGCTAGGTAGTTGACAGTGACGCAGTGACACTCCCATGCTCCTGACAGAGGGACATCCCACAGCCCTGTGTTGTGACACCGTCAGTAATAACACAGCGTGGAGTATAATGGGCTAATGCAGCTTGATGATTAAGCTGACCTGCTATGTCATCCTGTATGCTAATGAGTCTCCCTCCAGTCTATTTGACGCTGACAGTGATGTGCTGTGTTCCTCCACTAATGAGACTCCTATTTGATGATGAGGCTGACGGCTGGGCCATCTTGTGCTCTAAAGAGTCTCCCTTTGATATCCCTGTTCGTGAGGGACTTGTCAGTTTCCTTCTGTTCGTCCTCTGGAATAAGGAACTAATGAGGGAGAAGCAGCCGAGGCCAGTTTGAATGGAATGTGTCTCCCAGCATGTATTTTATCTATTCCCTCTCTCTAGATTCCATCACCATGTGATATAAACGACTGAGGCTTTAAAGAAGAGGGGAAAAGGGAGGGAGGGAAGGAGAGAGAGAAAGGGAGACAGAGAGAGAGAGAGACAGGGAGAAAGAGAAAAATACATGGAGGAAGAGAGATAGAGAGGGGGAGTGGAGGAGTAAAACATGTGTATAATCACCCCCTACAGTGTGTTTTGTAGAAGTTGGAGCTGGCTCATTCATGCTGGCTGAAGAAGTCTGCTGTTTGTTTAATAGATGTCAAGTCCCCTATATTGGGGTTCTGAACCGGTTCCGACTGACATTTTGGTTTACAAAGCACTCTGTGAATGTCGTAGGGTCCCGTGCAATAGTGCCAGAAAGCCCCATCGGTTTAATCTCCACTACCGGTTTCTCAGCAGAGCTGACTTGAAGTGTCAGGTTTCAGACCCCATATTTACATGAAAGGGGGCAGTCTTGCAAATCCAACAATTGTGGTTTCATCTCGGTATGATATTCTCAGCCTGATTTAAAGCTCTCAGCATGAAAAAATACTAAACTGACAAAATCACTTCATGCTTAATTAAATCTGAAGTTGTAACGAGTCTGCTCATATTTGAATGGTGTCTCTGTGCCACTCAGTGGACATTTAGGAGAAAGTCTATGTCAGTTATATGAAATTGTGCCAATATTGTACTGTCACTAGGTATGATCATATTTATCTTAGTCATAAGAAATGTGAAATCTTATTTAAATTTGGATTGTTACTATATTTAGAAAGTATTTCAGGTATTTCAAGCACTATTGTCCCACTTTTGTTGAATAGGGGGGAAAAAAGTATTTTATTTTTTGTACTATCATATTATTTCTAATGTGTACTTGTGTCCTCAAAAGTGAGGAATGTATAAATATGTTTACCAGAAAGGTGGTTCCAGACCTTTCTAAAACATTTCCAGTTATTGTTTATGGCCATCTTGTGAAAGATAATAGTTTGCATATGTCTATTTGTGCGGAAATCAACATTTTGCCCTATCATTCAAGTTAAAAGGACATGCACACAGCTCAAGCTAAATGTAGCATTCAGTCATTCCTCTGTGTTCTTTGTCTCTCCTGCCGGCAGCAATCTTGGCACAGCTTACTCCCTCAACCACACCATAATGGTTTTTAAAGCAATTTGTTTCCTTCTCTTTTTTGGGGTGGATATTTTAAACCTGGTTTGTGATTTATGTTTGAAGTGAGTTGGCAGTGTTTTTGTTGAGAGTTGAGCTGGAGGTGACAGTATGGAAAGATTACATTGTTACCTTTTTCATACCTTGACATAACGCACACACTCCCACATACACAACACCGTGATCTACAGTTAACCCATATGAAAATAAAGCTGTGACAAATGGACCCTGTAAGCAAGGTGTGTTGCCAAGCCACTAGAAGAGCCCTCACTGAGAACTCTGCTCACTAGGAACACTTGAATACCTGAGAAAGAAATTCTATCACCCCAACAGAGAAGACTAAGACCTGCAATAAACCACAATAAAACCACACCGTTATGCAACTGTCACCATCCATTTGTTTTCACTGCTTGCTTGGTCGGTCTCGTTCATGCTTTATTGGTTTGTGGCTCAACAAAGTACAGCACAGTTATACAGTGAATTTAGAGGGAACTTTGCCATGGAGTATTTCTTGTTGTCATTATCTGAGTTATTTCATGTCTTTCTTTCCCATACCAATAAATGTATCCTCTTTCATTCATTGACAAGTTGTTTGAAATATATTTTGTGTGGGTGCATGGGTAATTGTGTTTGTGTGTGCTCATTTGTGTGTGTGTGTGCGTGTTGCCAGAGTTGTGCTGAAAGCAGTGTTTCCTGATGACTTTCCTTGTTTACTTGCTGGTTTCCTGGGGTGCTCAGTGAGCCGTGGCTGCCAGCCTGGGGATGAGGAAGACACGGAGGGCTTTAACAAGTGCCTGTGGGGCTAGAGGCCAGAGGTCATCACACCTCCACACACACACGCAGACACTCCTAGGTTTTTGTGGCGGATCAGCGCCTGCCCCAGAGGAGTGCCTGGAATGTGTGTGTCTGAATAATGTTCTTGGCCTGGGGCATGGAGTTCCCCTCCACCTCTGCCCACTAGGCTCCCCCTCCTCCTTCTCAGCCTCCCCCTCTCCCCTCAGCCTCCCCTCAGCCTCCCCTACCCCCTCCTCCCCATCAGCCCACGGTGCTGTGAGGTTTCAGACTGTTGCATCCTGGGACCTGAGGTGAAGCAGAGAGGTCTCTCCCTAGAGGACCCTGTCACTGTTACTGACCCTGAACCAAGCAGGCAACCATCCCTCTGCATACCATGCTGGTCTGTTGTTTTAGATAGACCATCGGGCCCAAAGCTAAAGAATGCTAAGGGTCTGGTGGACTATTTGTTCTATCTCGACCAAAGCTTCCTGTCCTTCTGAGGTGTCCGGCCTCAGCTGTGTGCTCAGTGCTGAGGGAGAGCGAGGTCAGTTTTGGATAATTGGTCCTGTAAATAAACGCTGCTTAGTTTTTTCTCCTGTCTATGGGTTTGTATGTGGTTGAGATGAGGAGAGATCCCACGTGTCTGGCCCCGGAGTGTCTGTTTACTTTGGCTTTCCAGCCAGTGTCCTCCTCCTCCTGCTGTAAAGCTATGGAGACAGGGAGTGTGTGGAGAGGGTCAGACAGCTGGTTTTACTCTAAAAAGGATCTTTGTGAAAAACACTTTTGGAGTGCATATTATGTTGTTATGACAAGGCATCATGGGTTGCTAATACCCCAGTGGGGTTTTTACCTATAAAAAAGGACCTAATACTGACCTGTCTTAAATTGTGTTATTTTTAGAGTGTTAATACCAGCTTTTCTCTGAATAGAATGTGGCTGAATATAAAATGGAAACCATTGAGCAGAGCTGACCTAGGTGAATATGATTAATCATATAAAATCCTGTTCCTCTCAGCCCTAGTCCATCTCCCCTAGCTGGTCTCCTGACTACCCCCCCCCCCCCCCCCCCAAAAAAAAAAATCACTCTCCCCCTTCTTCTCGGTGGGAGTCCAAACAGAGCCCTCAGGACAGCCCTACATGTCTTCATTCTCTTTAATACACCAGGATTCCTGATGGTCTTCTTGACGTCAGCCAAACACTTACTAAGATAAGACTATTGGGCTGCTTCCAACTCTGGGTGGGAGGGATTATGCATAACCCTGTATGTTTACAGAAGAAATTGCATATAATGTGATTGGGTTGCATGCCACATACCCATGGCACCTAGAGACAAGTAGCTCTCTTCTCATCAAACAACATAGTTTAACCCAGCCAGGTGTCAGCTGCACAGAACCCACCTTGGCAGCTTGACTCATAACTAGCTTCATATGTTGCTCTCTTCTTGTCCTCCCTCTCCACCTCCTGCCATACCCTTCCTGACGGCACCGTTACGGGACTCCGACAACATGCTCTCCTCTACTGTCTAGGGCCAATTAGCACCCACTGTTCTAGGGCTAACCTCAGTAGGAATAGCTCCCACAACCTACATTATCACAAACCATCCACCTGCCCCAATTGAATTTCAATGTGAAATGAGCTGTATTAGATAGTCAATGGTTAATGGAGGATAAGGTTTGTGTGGGCAGCCAGGTATGTGTGGGAGGAATGATGTTTTCAAAGGACAGCTGTAAAATGCCATGGTGATAGCAGGACAAAGGTTGCTGGAATTCATTTGGCTCTGTGTCAACTCTCGTAGTTTCATAAAGGTGCCCATCGATTGATTGATTGAATATGAGATCTGATCAATACTTTTCTTCTGGATTTTTCCTGTTCTCTTGCAGTTACACATGGACACACACACACACATGCGCGCGCACACACACGCGCACATGCGCACACACACGCACACACACACACACACACACACACACACATACACACACACACACACACACACACATGCACATGCACACACACGCACACACACACACACACGTACACACACGCACACACACACACACACATGCACACGCACACACACACACACACACACACTAGTGATTAGCTTGGCTCTTTGAACAATTAAGCCCAGGATTAGAACTAATCAGGATGTGTGAAACAACTCAATTTTCTTAGGGAGGATAGGCAAAAAATAGGCATTATCCCTGTACCACACACCCATTCCTCCTGCTCTCTCCACCATGCTCAGTCAGTCATTAGTGACACACCAGATACACAGTTCAAAGCTTTCTAGGGAAGGCTGAATCTTAATGAATAGCTTTCTCATCAGCACAGATTTCTTCATAAAGAGTCCAAAACTCACTTAATTGGCCTTAATTTGCGGATCTATGATGAGACAGTATCAGTAATGCTGGGGGCTGGTATCCATGATAAGCATGTATATTGAGTCAGGCTGAAGGCTCCAATAGTTCCCGTAATTGTTTGGGATTGAACACCCCCCTGCAGTATACCTGGCCTTGCCCCACTCCACCACTCTTAGCCTAAACATCAGCAGCATGTGACCATGCCACTCTCATCTGAATGAGTAAGAGAGAGAGGGGTCCGGATTGGTCAGTGCAGTGGTGAGATCTTTGATAAAGAATAAGCTGAGATCAGCTTGTCAATGTGCATCAGGGACACATTTATATTAGATTTAGACAGGATTCTGCTGGGTACATTTTCCACTTTAAAACCCATGAATTAACATTTTAAGGATTCAGTACTCTGTCTCTGTCATTATGTAGTTCCCATGGAGTAAATGATAAACACCGGGGAAAAGTCAGCCTGATTCACAGTCTTGGTATACTGTAATTGTAAACATTCCTCTATTGTGTTCGGAGCTCTGTGTTCGGCTTGGCTCCTCCATTGTGGTTGCTTGGTTTACCAGGCCTCAGGCAGTGGTGGTTCACTTCAACCGGATGGATAGATGGATAAACCATCATGGCTCCAGTCCCAGAGGCTGGCCTCATTCTTCGTCTGGTCTGGTCTGGGCTCAGCATGGCATGGTTGGTATGCTCCCCAGTCCCTCTCCATTAGGGGTGTGTTTAAATGTTTAAACGTTAAAACATTTCAATTCATTTGGGATACTTAACGTCAAGAAAAATCCCATACCCAAAATCAATGTTTGTTTTCTGATTTATTTCACAAAATAAAAATCTCAGTATAGTTATCACAAAATATATTATTTTCCATGTTATACAGTGCCTTCAGAAAGTATTCACACCCCTTGACTTTTTCTTAGTTATGTTGTGTTAGAGACAGAATTTAAAATGTCAAAGTGGAATTATGTTCTTAGACATTTTTATAAATGAATTAAAAATTAAAAGCTGGAATGTCTTGATTCAGTAAGTATTCAAACCCTTTATTATGGCAATCATGAATAAGTTCAAGAGTAAAAATGTACTTGACAAGTCATATAATAAGTTGCATGGACTCACTCTGTGTGCAATAATAATAATATGATTTTTGAATGACTACCTCATCCCTGTACCTACCCCACACTACAATTATCTGTAAAGATCCTCAGTCGAGTGGTGAATTTCAAACACAGATTCAACCGCAACGAGCAGGGAGGTTTTCCAATGCCTCACAAAGAAGGGCACCTATTGATAGATGGGTAAAAACATAAAAAGCAGACATTGAAAATCCCATTCAGCATGGTGAAGCTATTAATTACACTTTGGATGGTGTATCAATACACCCAGTCACTACAAAGATACAGGTGTCCTTCCTAACTCAGTTGTCAGAGAGGAAGGAGATTACTCAGGGATCTCACCATGAGGCCACTTTAAAACAGGTACAGAGTGTAATGGCCGTGATAGGAGAAAAGTGAGGATGGATCAACAGCATTGTAGTTACTCCACAATACTAAGCTAAATAACAGAGTGAAAAGGAAGCCTATACAGAATATAACTATTCCAAAACATACATCCTGTTTGCAGTAAAGCACTAAAGTAAAATTGCAAAAAATGTGGAAAAGAAATTACCTTTATGTACTGAATGCAAAGCACTATGTTTGGTGCAAATCCAACACATCACTGAGTACCACTTTTCATATTTTCAAGCATGGTGGTGGCTGCATCATGTTATGGGTATGCTTATCATCGGCAAGGACTAGGAATAAAGGACTAGGAATAAAACTAAGCACAGGCAAAGTCCTAGCGGAAAACCTGCTTCTGTCTGTTTTCCAACAGATACTGGGAGACAAATTCACCTTTCAACAGGATAATAACCTAAAACACAAGGCCAAATATACACTGGAGTTGCTTACCAAGACGATATTGAATGTTCCAAAGTGTCCTAGTTACAGTTTTGAATTATATAGGCTTGAAAATATATGGCAATACTTGAAAATGGCTGTCTATCAATGATCAACAACCAACTTGACAGAGCTTGAAGAATTTTCAAAGAATAATGTGCAAATATTGTACAATCCAGGTGTGCAAAGATCTTAGAGACTTACCCAGAAAGACTCACAGCTGTAAAACATTGCCAAAGGTGTTTCTTACATGTATTGACTCAGTTAAATATTTCTGTATTTCCTTTTAAATACATTTGCAAAAATATATATAATAACACTAATAATATTAGTTCTAATAATAATATAATAATATTTTCACTTTGTCATTATGGGGTATTTTGTGTAGATGGGTGATAAAAAATATATTTATTACATTTTGAATTCAGGCTGTAACCCACCAAGTCAAGGTGTGTGAATACTTTCTGAAGGCACTGTAGCCTATCTAGATGATAGGCTATAAATGCCTGGGGGAAAGATGTCAAATGTAAATAATACCAGAGGAAGAGGCAAACTTTAGGCCACTTTGGTGAATTTGCGAGGCATGCAAAAAAGATTACCAAGACATATGCGCACCACATTTTTTCTGCCTGCCCCCTCCTCCCTCTCCCTCGCGCTGGTTCGCCTGGGGCGTAGTCATTACGCAGATTATGTTGCTAAACGTTTCTTAAACGGAAGCAAATTAAACAAAATAGGGAGGGACCTACTTGAATTTGTCCAATACATTTTTTTTTTTGTGATTAGTCAACTGTTTTGACTAATAATTACGCCCCTGCTCTTTTTCTTCGCTAATGATTCAAGTGTGTGTTCAGTCTTCGGTCTTGTAGAATATCCTAGACTATTCCTTGATGATTAACCCTGCTTTACTGAAGTTCTGAGACATTGCAAGTCAAGAAATTGCCAGCTAGAGCATTCCATTGCGTGACACAGCTTTTGATTGCCGATAGATCGGCCTAGTGCATGGTTGTGACTGTCTGCCTGGTGGCCGACCTGCCTAAACTGTGCCCCTCTCTCTCCGTCCCTCGCTAGCACGCTATAAAAAATGTGTGTTTGTGTTCGGCAACTAATCAGTCTCCTCCGTTCCAAAAATACTGAATCTAAAGAGTCACCGGGAGTCGATGTGCAAGGGTTTGAGGAATAAATTATTTTGGAGTCAACTCTCCAACACTACATAATTGTTAACAGTTGGAAAAATGGCAGAGAAAGAAACGCGACAGCAGTGAAGTCCTGTATGGTAATATTTTGAGAAGTTATATGAGAAGGAAATGCTAACTGTGCGAGGTGGATTTGAGGTACAGTAACGATAGTACAGGTGCAATGCTTCATAGAGGTCGACCAATTAATCGGAATGGCCAATTAATTAGGGCCGATTTCAAGTTTTCATAACAATCAGTAATCAGCATTTTTGGACACCAATTATGGCCGATTACATTGCACTTCACGAGGAGACTGCGTGGCAGGCTGACTACCTGTTATGCGAGTGCAGCAAGGAGCCAAGGTAAGGTGCTAGCTAGCATTAAACTTATCTTATAAAAAACAATCAATCTTAACATAATCACTTGTTAACTACACATGGTTGATGATATTACTAGTTTATCTAGCTTGTCCTGCGTTGCATATAATCAATGCTGTGCCTGTTAATTTATCATTGAATCACAGCCTACTTCTCCAAACGGGTGATTTAACAAGCGCATTCACAAAAAAAGCACTGTCGTTGCACCAATGTGTACCTAACCATAAACATCAATGCCTTTCTTAAAATCAATACACTAGTATATATTTTTAAACCTGCATATTTAGTTAATATTGCCTGCTAACATGAATTTCTTTTAACTAGGAAAACTGTGTCACTTCTGTGCAAGCAGAGTCAAGGTATATGCAACAGTTTGGTCCGCCTGGCTTGTTGTGAACTGTGTGAAGACATATTTATAACATTGAAGGTTGTGCAATGTAACAGCAATATTTAGACTAAGAGATAAAATACAGAACGGTTCCGTATTTCACTGAAAAAATAAAGGTTTTGTTTTCGAATAGATAGTTTCCGGATTTGACCATATTTTTGACATAAGTCTCGTATTTCTGTGTGTTATTATATTATAATTAAGTCTATGATTTGATAGGGGCAGTCTGACTGAGCGGTGGTAGGCAGCAGCAGGCTCGTAAGCATTCATTCAAACAGCATTTTCCTGCATTTGCCAGCAGCTCTTCGCTGTGCTTCAAGCATTGCACTGTTTATGACTTCAAGCCTATCAACTCCCGAGAATAGGCTGGCAATACTAAAGTACCTATTAGAACATCCAATAGTCGAAGGTATACGAAATACAAATGGTATAGAGAGAAATAGTCCTATAATAACTACAACCTAAAACTTCTTACCTGGGAATATTGAAGACTCATGTTAAAAGGAATCTCCAGCTTTCATATGTTCTGAGCAAGGAACTTAAACGTTAGATTTTTTACATGGCACATATTGCAATTTTACTTTCTTCTCCAACACTTTGTTTTTGCATTATTTAAACCAAATTGAACATGTTTCATTATTTATTTGAGACTAAATTGATTTTATTGATGTATTATTTTCATTCAGTATTGTTGCAATTGTCATTATTACAAATATATATAAAAATTGGCCAATTAATATTTTTTTGGTCCTCCAATAATCGGTATCGGTGTTGAAAAATCATAATCGGTCGACCTCTAATGCTTAACCATCTGAAAGGACGCATCGTGAGGCCCAAACCATTGCTGGCAGCTGCATTGTGAATTCAGGTGGAATTTTATACATTTCTTCTAACTTTTTTACTAAAAACTATTGGGGGAAAAAGGCTGTTTAAACCTCAAGACATTTTTTGACATTTTTCACATCCCTACTCTCCATCACATCAATTCAAGTCCCATAAAACCAGCTCCTGTTCTTCAGCCACTCCACCTAACCTGGCTGAGTTAAGTCTTAATGGGTGTGAATGACTAAGTCAAGGAGAAGAGGGTCCTCAGTAGCTCTGGCTGTTTGAGTACAGTAGAGTAGAGTATTGTGCCCTGAGGGCTAACCTTGTTATCACAGAGAGAGGACATGCCGATCTTCAGCTTAATTAACCAGAGGTTGACCTTGTAATGCAGCCTCAGCCTGTGCCTGCCTGCCTGGCTGCCTGCCTGCCTGACTGGCTGCACTATCAGGAGTCAGTCTCCTCTCCTAGGAGAGTAACACTCAGTATGGACGGACGACGCATCATTTGGAAGCTTCTAATGAAGGACTGAAATTATGTCCGATTTCATTAGTGGGGAAAGAAGATTACTGTAGTTACTATACAATGTGGGAGTGATTGAGTTAGTGTGTGTGTATTGGTGTGGGTGTAGGCCTAACCGGTTTCCGTGTGTGTGTGTGTGTGTTGTAAAGCGGGTGTGCACAGAGCATTTCAGGTCGAGTGTGAGATAGGGGCCAGGAACAGTGTTGTCTGTTTGGTTTGTTCAGCAGTATGCACCTGAATGCCACAGATACAAAAGACATCAATACTTATCTTTCATCCATTCAGTGTGATGTGCGCGTCACAAATACTTCAGCCCTAACTGATCATAATGATACCCTCCCAGTCTGTGTCCTGTATGTTCTGCAGTAAGCTGATGATGAAGGTTATTGTTTCTCCTCAGCAGTAGAAGCCACAGTATACTCTTGTTTGTCTCTCTCAGACTGGGTTGCAGTACATCCAGAGCCCTTCTCTCTCTACCTGAAAATAAAAGTCAGAGTTGAGTAACAACCACAGCGTGTGGCGATCCACCAGCCCCCCCACTGCAGAGGCGCTCAAACTGCTACTTTAAGCTGAATTTGATGCCTTTGTGACTATCTGAAATTGAAACCTTACCTCATCGGAAGAAATTGCTCCAGGGTGATAGAGAGAGGACGGGGGGGGGGGGTTGGAGAGGGGGTGCTGTGTGGTAAGGGTGGGGATCAGAGCTGTTGAGTGGTGCTGTCTCTGACAGCATTTGTCTCTGGTGGTTGTGTGCGAAGATAATGAACTCGTGAGAGATCCAGGCGGAGGATCAGTGGTGGTGTGGATGATCTCTGTGATAAATGGGACATCAGATAGTCATTCATCTCACTGACATTTTCTCCCACAGAACCACACTGCTCCGCACCGCACCTTTGCTTTACTCTGCTCAACAGCAACACACCTTGGTTTCACCTCAGAACATTTAAACCTGCAGTGTGTCTGACACACACAATACTGTACATTCATCCACTACTGCCGTTTATGATCAAGGTGAAAACATAATTTGTACGTTTGATTATATTTTTGGATTCATGGCCTCTGCATAATTGCAGAGTTGATGGGTGGTTATGCAGGGTCGCATGGCTACTACTGTATATGATGAGTGTCCTGCAGTGAGCAGGTCATTAACCCTTAATCCTATCCCCTCTAGCCACATGGGGTCCACTCCATCCTCATCTCTCACTGAACACACCCACTGTTGTCTCCCTGCACTCACACATATATCACACATGTGCCTTTAACAATCCCTCAATTTCAGCTTGCAGCGTTCGAGGGTAGAAAGAAAGAGATAAGTGATACAGTAAGAAATGTCATCTAGCCAGGTTAGAAGACCTGGGGGGGGGGGGGGGGGGGGGGGTGATTGACATTAACAGAATTCCTGTAGAATTCAGGTTGGGTCATTTTAGAGCTCTAGGAATGACTGTTCTTCACTATAATTAACTGACTTGCTCCTCCATGGCAGGGCAGTGTATTGCTAGACTGCATGTTTTATTGCCACTCTTCCCTCTGTATTCCTTTTTTATTGAGTCTCAAAGGTCAAGTTGTCTTGCAGTTGTGTAGTGTTTGAGGGATGATTCCATAGGATATACAATGGGAGGAGAAGACAGAGTGGCTCCTGTGGATAGAGTCAGAGTGGGGAGCGACGAAGGCTCACTTGTTTTCAACCTTAATCACTTTTAGAGACTGGTGTGGGTCCAGGGGAGTGAGATGGGGGTTATAATGTGTGGATGTGTGGTCACAACCTTAGCCCCCCAGGGTAGATTCGTCTCAGCTCTTAGACCCAGTGAGGCGCTCCCAACTCCCAGTCTAGCTAATGACTGACTGTGGCCTTGGCCAGGCTAGGGGAACACTATCTAGCCCCTAGCCTCCCCCAACAGAAGGGAATGTCTTTTTAACAACATCTAAGCCAAGCACATTACTTGGCTGTATTGATAGACAATGCCCACTCAAGCCGAATTGGCCCCTCATTAATTTCCTGTCCAAACATTTACATTGTCTTGTAAATCATGTGCTAAATCCCAACAACAAGATCCTTTCATTCCACCTGGATGCTGCCGGGATTGTTTTCCTTGTCTAGGATCAGCATCCTCTGAAAACAGCCTTCTCGGAATCTCAATCCTGCCTTGGATTTATGATGCCATTCATTCCCATTCAGGCCAATAACATCCAGGGCTCCGACCATTCATTCTGCTGTTTCACATGCACCTTTATGGAAATAGCCTCTGTAGACCGGCCATTAACATTGAACGGGTGAGAGAGTCCTTTCAAGTTCTAAGAATGTGTTTGTATGTGTGTATGTATGGTTTTGTTTGATTGTGCTCACAGATGTAGTGTGTGTGTGTGTGTGTGTGTGTGTGTGTGTGTGTGTGTGTGTGTGTGTGTGTGTGTGTGTGTGTGTGTGCATGATGGGGGTTCTGTAAGTGGGATATGCACTCCTGAGTGGGCTATGGTCCCATGCTGCTCTGTAAATGGCTTGGTGCTCAGTGCAGCTCATGCTGTCTCCCCTCACAGTGTGACAGAGAGTTCACATCTAGGCCGCCACTGTCAGGGGTGTAATTAAGATCTAAAATAAATGTAGTTCATGCTGATACACGCACACAGTTCTGTATTATAGCACTCTGCTATTGCCAGCACTCAGGATTACTCTGTATGATGGTGTCAAGCAAATAAATAGTGCCATGAAAATGACTGTCGCGCTAGAGTGTGAAATTTGAAAAGCATTTGAGGATTTGGCAGGCCTGTATGAGACTGCTCTTTCTATAGACTCTGACATTGCACACACACACACACACACACACACACACACACACACACACACACACACACACACACACACACACACACACACACACACACACACACACACACATTATCTGACTACTTTGCAGTCTTACTGAACTTCATTTCTTTCCCTTAGTATCCTGCACCCTGTGCCTCTGTTCTCCTCTCAGTGTGAAATGCACAGTGGGCAGAAATGCACCAGCAGGGGGTTTGACCGAGCCCCAGGCGTTTGCTCTTACTGTGTGTGTGGACAGCCCACATGCTCAACTAGGGGCCGTAACATTGAAAAGGGCTTCTCTACACGTATCAGAATTCATAGCATTTTCCAGCCATGTTTAGGAGTGAGTTTCACATAGACTGTGTTTGGCACTACTGCTACCGTCAGTGGACATTTTGAGAGCGAGTGGTTGTAGGCTCACACACAAGCACATAAACACACATACATTCCTCTCCCACATACCTGAGTAAATGACAGTGTTCAGCTGTTCATTTAATTGCAGTTTATACAGCCTGAGAAGACTACCAGGCACTCTCTCTTGCCCTATTTTTCAATACAAAGAGCCTGAGTGTGTGACTGTGTGTGTATGTCTGGAATACTTGTCTGGAAGGCATGGGAAACACAGACTACGAAGTAGTGGGTGACTTGACATTGTCTCAGTTGACTTTGAAGTTTCTGGTATGGAGAGGACAGAATCAATTTGTTACGTCCTTATATAACTATATATCCCATCAGGGGGATTTGATTTGCACCCCCTGGGTGAGTTGAGGCATACATGGAGTACGTGGTCAGTTGAAAAGTATAGTAACCAACAGATCTGATGAATGTTTCTTTCAACACATGTGATTACCCATAAACACTGCTCTGCTCCTGCACACCCTTAGATGTTCTGCTGAATCCCAATTTGCCGGAACTCATTATAAACTTGGCCAGGGAAGAGAGAGAGGGGAATGGAGAGAGATGGGGATGAAGAAAGGTTCTACATTCTGGTTTCTCTGAGAGAGCCATAAGGCAACTCTCCTCCAATCTCCTCCACTTAACGTCCGGAGCAGAGTGGAGCGTCCTCTCTCTCTCTGATGTCCAATGGACTTTGTCACAGCCAACTTGATCCTGTCCATCCCAATCCTTTCCCGGGTTCCAGCACAGTATTCCGTGCCAGCACTGTACTCTTCCCCTGCATACCGTCCTGTTTTTCCCTGTTAGTTTCCATCCCAGATCCCAGCCAGAGACGTTCCGCAAATACTCCCAGACGAATGAGGTCATTAAGTATAGGGTACGGGGGTCTCCCCCAGCCTGAACATTGACATCATACTTAAACCTTCTCAGGAGACAGACAAGCTGACCTAATTCAAGACCGCAACACATTAGTCTCAACTCTATTAAAGAATCTGAAGTAGAATCATAGCAAAAACACCAAACCATCCCAATATAAATCTCTTGTCTTCCCTCTCTCTCTCATCTGTTTCGTGTTTGTTCTTTTAAATAACCGTCTGTGTTGTATTAGCTGTAGAGACGGTAGACCTCTCTCTCCAAATGAGAGATGTTGTTAAAGGCATAGAGCAGCAACTACGGACCAGCCAGCTCCAAATCCCTGTCAGAGTATGGACAGTAATCCTGGGCCTAGCCTGCGGATCACATCAATGCAGCTAACTGACTTTTATGGACAAATGTGATTATTTCATCAAGCAGTCCCTCTGCTCTATAGCCTCCCCTAACGCCTCCCTCATATCTGCCTGCTCTCATTAGGCCTGGCAGGTTTTTTACCAGGTGCAGTCATAGTGACACATAAAGATTTACCTAGTTACCTTGTGTGTAATGTATGTGCCTATATACATGTAAAAATGCCAAAATAAAGGAAACACTTGATTCAATGAGGGACACTGTAACGGTCATCGTTGCACGAAGAAGTGGACCAAAGCGCAGCGTGGTAAGTGTTCATGATTTATTAATAGAACTGAACCCTGAATAACAAAGAGAATGAACGAAACAGTTCTGTCTGGTGCAGACACACAAAAAAAAAACAACTACCCACAAAACACAGGTGGGAAAAGGCTACCTAAGTATGGTTCTCAATCAGAGACAACGATAGACAGATGCCTCTGATTGAGAACCACACCCGGCCAAACACACAGAAATAGAAAACATAGAACACAAAACAGAATGCCCACCCCAACTCACGCCCTGACCAAACCAAAATAGAGACATAAAAAGGATCTAAGGTCAGGGCGTGACAGTACCCCCTCCCCTCAAAGGTACGGACTCCGGCCGCAAAACCTCAACCTATAGGGGAGGGTCTGGGTGGGAATCTATCCGCGGTGTCGGCTCTGGAGCGCGATGTGGACCCTTGGCGCCGACCCTCGCAGCGGGCCCAGGACAGGAGGGCAACTCGGACTCTGGCAGCTCTGGACAGGAGGGAGACTCTGGCAGCTCCGGACAGGAGGGAGACTCTGGCATCTCCGGACAGGAGGGAGACTCTGGCAGCTCCGGACAGGACACAGGCACAGGACTCACCAGGCTGGGGAGACCTACTGGAGGCCTGGTGCGTGGAGGAGGCACAGGATAGACCGGGCTGTGGGGGAGCACTGGAGATCTGGTGCTTTGCCTTGACACCACTCTTCCAGGCTGAAATGCCCACTCTAGCCCGGCATGTGCAGGGAGCTGGAACAGGCCGCACTGGGATCTCCTGGCGAACTTGGGAAACCTTGCCTAGAGCCGGTGCAGGATATCCTGGCCCGAGGAGACGCACTGGAGGTCTGGAGAGCAGGGCTGGCACCATCCGTCCTGACTGGATTCTCACCCTAGCCCGGCAGGTGCGGGAAGCTGGAATGTAGCGCACCAGGCTAAGAACGCGTACTGGAGATCTGTAGCGCCAAGCTGGCAGCAGACGTGCAGGGCTGGGGAGGCGCACAGGAGGCCTGGTGTGTGAGGCTGGCACAGTCTTCACCAGACGGCTAGCACGGACCTCAGGACGAGTATGGAGAGCTGACTCAGGTGACATCAAATCAAGGACACGCTCCGTCGGGCGGATGTCGTGCCTCATGCACCAACACAGCAACATTACTCTCTCCTCCAATCTCCCCATCAACTCCTTCACTGTCTCTGCTTTGCGTCCATCGCTCACCTCCAATTTCACCCTGACTGGCTCTGGTTCCATCCTCAGCTCAGTGCTACCCCCTCAAGTTGAAGGCTTACTGGGGTACTGCAGGCTACCACTAGCAACTAAGTTATCTTTATAACTTCTTCTGTGTTACAAGGCCATACATCTGGTGTATTAGAAGCAATTATTGGCACCAATATTGTTTTCTAAACATATTTTTAGTTACACAAAGTTTGCCATTTTTCCATTCACTATAATAGGGATCCTGTTTTCTGCTAACAATGCCTGCAGGACCGTGGTTGGCCTTGAACTTCTGTGGCTTCACTGAGAGGGGGCAATCGTCCCCCCTGGTGCTTCTACACAGGTGTGGTTCCTAAATTAATTAAGCAATTAACATCCCATCATGCTTAAGATTATGTATAAAAATGCCCAGTTGCCCATTATTTTGGCTACCATGGCTAGAAGTGACTTTGAAAGAGGAGTCTCAAAAGAGCATAGTGTCTGTCTGTCTGTCTGTCTGTCTGTGTCTGTCTGTCTGTCTGTCCTGGCTCGTGATTGCCCAATGCTCTTAGACACTTTATGTTGGTGTTTCCTTTATTTTGGCAGTTACCTGTATGTTGCATGTGAGTGCTGAGTGCTGAGTGCAGAGTGCTATGTGTGTTGTCTCTGTGTATGTCCACTGTTATGATAGATAGTGTGAAGACCCTTGAGGTTCGTTGTAATCCGTTTTCAAGAATCAATTTCCCCCCTATTCCTGTCTATACCATTTGGCCAAAGGGATGAGAGGGGAGGATGCACATATTAGATTACTCTTCCATTTACCACACTAGGAACCCACCGGACAGACTCATACATAGGTAATCCCAGACGCACCCCAGGCGCAGATTTACTTTACCCGCTACATCAGTTCTGATTGGCCAGGACTCTCCACTTGATGCGGTGATGTCATTTAAGGCATCACTGATACCAGGGGGTGACATAGTGGCCAAAGCTTTCCACACTGTCAATGTCACCAACTGCAACTCAAGTACCTGGGTGTTTGGGGAACCAGCGAGTAGACAATTATTCACATTGTTTAAGGAGTGCTTGTAGTGGGCCTGGTGTGTGAAGCTGGGCCAGAAACTGTAACCCGACGCTACACTTCTTCACACTGCTGCCCGTGGAACTGCTTTATCTCCAGATCAGTTTTTACCACTCATTTCCTGTGTGTTTGTGTGTGATAATGTGGTCTCCTACCTGTAGAGTGGTTATTTTACATTGAGAAATTGCAGCCATTGTAATACCAAGTGCCATGCTTGGATTTGCGGTTGATATCGCATCTCTTTAAGTGGTGTGTTTGCGTCACCCGGCTCATGGCATCGCACTCTGTTTGGCAAGCTGAGACACAGGAACGTAAAGGAGATACTTTGGGTTCAGGGCCACCAACAGAGTCATGAAACCACACTTGATCTCAGCAATGTAATACTCGACATATGCTCAGACAGTCACTGCATAGTCTTTGATGTCTTAATAAAGAGGTTGATGTCTGTTCTGTTTTCATCCATTAATTTGTATGCGTTCATACAGTATCTGGGTGGAACTATGCTTATCAAGGTGTGTTGGATATCTGTACAATACTATGGTCTCTTGCTTGGTCTCACACTCTCTTTGTCTCTTCCTGGAAAGAGAACCCAGGGCAGTTCTGAAAAGACAGAGGAGATTCACCTCTCCCGTCTTCCTTCCTTCACTCTCTCCTCCCATCCTCCCTCGTATTCCCCTCGTCCTTCCCTCCACACCAAAGCTGATTCTCATCACTACAGTCGTAAGAAGGAAGTGTATGTCTGGCAGAGGTGTTTACAAATGAACATTGGTGTGTGTGTGTGTGTTCACAAGGTGCATGCAGTGTGGATGCGTACCTGTTATGGTCTGTGTGTATGCATGCAGTGTTTGTGTGTGCGGTGTGTGTATGTGTGTGTGTGTTTTGGTCTGTGTGTATGCATTCATTTCGGTGTGTGAGTGTGCATTTGTATGTGTGTGTGTGTTTATGTGTGGGATTGCGTGCTGGCTTTCGGCTGGCTCTTTGCAGATAAGGCTTGGTCTTCCTCAAGCCCACCTGTGGCGGGGTGATACTACAGCCCAGTAACACCAGCCAGCTCAGGGAGCTTCTACACCCCTCAGGCACAAACCCAACATAATTAAAACAAGCAACACAACAAGCGTGCAGAGAACAGGGAACTGGGTAAACTGGCGGTCGTTCTCCACTCCATTTATTACCCTTCTGAATATGTCTGCACAGGGTGTTTATTGAAATTGAAATGAAATATGTATGATCTTGCCCTGCGGCTAGGTTGGTGGTTTTCTGTATTTTCCACCATGGAGTTGTTTGTGTATGGATGTGTTTGTGTTTTTGTGCATTCATTTGAAATGCTTGATGGAGCCCTCTCACCTGCCTTTAGAAAACACCCCATAATTATGTTTTGTATCGTTTCATTACAGCGAGACTTAATTAGATCATTGTTCTCAGGATGACCAGGCATGTAGGTTCTCTGTCCTGGTGGGTTTTCAGTGTTATCCATGGGACATTCTGTTCTGAGCCAGTGTAATGCCATACCTACTGCACTGAAGTCATAGCATCACTGAATGTACAGTATATCATTTCTATTTGTAATGTACCAAATCCGTAGTCATTTCCAGAGGACGACAAAGAGCACACGCATCCAACAGACATACAATGTGTGAGGTATTTATGTGGCTGACTATTTGTGGTTTAAAGGAATCAGTAGGACGACAGCACTGTGACTGCTCCTCCCCCCACAGTCTCTGTGCTACAGTACAGTAACGTGTTGCAGCTTCTCTGGTGTAGGTCTGTGAGTTAGGGCTCTGTATCTGCTCTACTGCATCATCTCCCCATTAAAGCATTATAAAACATGCATTATAAAACATGAACCCAGTCAGACCCACTGCGGGCCCTGTAAGTCAGCACTGTGAACCACTGTGCTCCCGGCCACATGAAAGAGCAGCCAAATCACACCCCTGTGTTCCCAACAGGCAGTAAAACAGGTAATATACTGTACCACCCACAAATGGCTGCAATTACTGGACAGTATTAACTGTCCTCTCTCTCTGTCTCTCTCTCTCTCTGTCTCTCTCTCTCTCTCTCTCTCTCTCTCTCTCTCTCTCTCTCTCTCTCTCTCTCTCTCTCTCTCTCTCTCTCTCTCTCTCTCTCGAGTATCACACACAGCCAAGCATAGTTAAGCACTTAAACCTTTTTATGCCATAGTGGATCCGTTCAAATAGTAAGGGTAGCTACAGTAGAGCCAGTACAAATGTCCTTTGTTAGTTGTAACGGGGAAGAAGATGAGTTAAATCTGGAGAGATGGTGGAACGGAAGGATAGAAGGACGGAGGGATGGATGGAGGGAGGCAGTAACATGGAGCTCATTAAGGAGCCTTTATCTAATATCCCCTGAGGGAGGGAGGGGGGGGGGGGGGGGGGGGGCTCAGGAGGCCAGGACACTGTGTAATGAGTGACAGGTAAACAGAGTAGGAGGAGACTGTGTGATTGTTAGTGTTTGTATAGATGGAGGTTTTGGCCCATATCTCCAGGTTTTCCGTAATGACTTCAAGGAGAGGCTCTACTCGCAAACACACAAGGACGCAGTTGCACATGCCAGCACTCTTGATTTGGAGAAGATAATTACTCACCATTAAGACCAGGTGTTTTAGCTTACACCCATTTGAATTATCTACAATGTGCACGCAAGCATGTACGCACACCACACACCCACACACAACTTCTCCCACTCCATTGTCATAAATAATATTCTGAGAGAGCTGTAGGCTGCCTGCCCACTGCCTGCCTGCCCGCTGCCTGCCTGCCCGCTGCCTGCCCACTGCCTGCCTGCCCACTGCCTGCCTGCCCACTGCCTGCCTGCCTGCCTGCCTGCCCGCTGCCTGCCTGCCTGCCCGTTGCCTGCCTACCTGCCCGCCCACTAACTGCCTGCCTGCCTGCCTGCCTGCCTACCCGCTACCTGCCTGCCTGCCCGCTACCTGCCTGCCTTCCCGCTACCTGCCTGCCTGCCTGCCTGCCCGCTGCCTGCCTGCCTGCCTGCCCGCTACCTGCCTACCTGCCTGCCTGCCCACTGCCTGCCTGCCTGCCTGCCTGCCTACCTGCCTGCCCGCTACCTGCCTGCCTGCCTGCCTACCCGCTACCTGCCTGCCTGCCTGCCTGCCTGCCCGCTGCCTGCCTGCCTGCCTGCCTGCCCGCTGCCTGCCCAGCTCCCAATCTGCCATCTTCTGCAGCTTTGCACCACTTACCCAGCAGAATGTTAATGTATAATTCCTTAAAGAAATAGCTCCTGACTGCTGCCTGATAGATATAATTTTTTGGTTGAAATAATTTATTAGGGAGGGCTAAACCCCATGGCAGAACATGGAAACACTTCAAAGCCTTGTTTAATAAAACATACAGTGGACATAGCAGCGTTCTCTTCTTCTCCCTCTCAGAGAGTGTTACTGTGCCGACAGCAGGATCAAAGACTTCTGACAAATGGAAGTTGATTAACAGCTAGACCCGTCCGCCTCAGCGCTTCACAGGAGTGAATAGCCCTGAATTCCTTCAGCGGGGTTGTACATGTTTCAAAGTAAACCTCCCTCTCTCTTCTATCTCTCCCTGTCTCTGAGCTTTATGCATATCAACAGAGAGCGCGAGAGCCTTGGAAAATATTATAAAGCGTCCATATTGAAAATGAACAGCATTAGGTTTTACACCCTTATAATCAGTTTATAGCACAGAACATATAGATTTAGAAAAATGCTCATATCATACTCTCACAACTATAAACAACATTTTGTTTTTGCAGTGGAGATTTAAGGGAATAATTGTTTATTAAGTTATGCCAGCTGTGCTTACTGCTATGTATTGCCTCCTGGGGCTCTGGGCCCTTAAACAATAGAGAAACATTGTGTCTGCCACATGACAATGTGTGTTCATTAGAATGTCAGACAGGATAACAGTTGGTACATCCACCAGCACAGCTACGATATTGCCCTGTCTAATTACTGTGCTGCTGCTGAAGTGAACAACTGCTGAGACTGATATGCACTGTACTGCTGGATGTGTGCATTACAGACACGGTATGGCTTCCTGGGCTATTCATGCATTAGAGAGATGTATAGCATGTGTGTGTGTGTGGTGTGCATGTGCGTGTTTGAGAGAATTTGTGAGGTAAATCACTTAATCTTAGTGGGTGCTTTGTTAATGTGTGTGTCTCTGTGTGCGTGATAAATATGGTCTCCACATAGTTTATATTCCCCCAGACTCAAATAAGCAACTTTTTCTCATGCATGCTTCCTCAGAGAGCTACAATATTGTGTGTGTGTAAAAGGGGAGGGACAGACCCTGCCCTCTGGCCTATAGTTAAGGCTGAGGGTGAGGAATGCATTCATATGACAGAGTGATGTTTGGGTCATGGCATGTGCTGCTGATTATATTGTGCTTAGGTCTTACAAATGTAAATAAGTATTTAACAGAGTGAGGCAAGTGAGAAAAAAAAGTTAGTTCAACACCTATTCAGGAGATGTTTGCCTGTTCGCGAGGTTGAAAGAGCTTTATTTCAGCCATAATCCAAGGAAGAAGATCTCTTTACTGGAAGATGGGAGGGATTTATTATCTATTTATTTTTATTTTGAGAAATGTGAGGAGCATCCGGTCAGGGAAGGCTTCAGCATACGTGCATTCAGCATACGTGCATTCAGCATACGTACAATGTAAGTCTCATGTTATGTCTCCTCTCGTCCCAGGATCTCGTCTGCGTCAGGATGACTCCCCTCCCCGGATCGTGGAGCACCCCTCTGACCTCATCGTGTCCAAGGGGGAGCCGGCCACCCTCAACTGCAAGGCGGAGGGGCGTCCCGCCCCCACGGTGGAGTGGTACAAGGACGGGGAGCGGGTGGAGACAGACCGGGACAACCCCCGTTCCCACCGCATGCTGCTGCCCAGCGGCTCCCTCTTCTTCCTGCGCATCGTCCACGGCCGACGCAGCAAGCCAGACGACGGCAGCTACGTGTGTGTGGCCCGTAACTACCTTGGCCAGGCCATTAGCCACAACGCCTCACTGGAAGTAGCCAGTAAGTAATGCTCTCTCTCTCTGGGTGGTGGTGGGTTAAAACCACCTTGGGGCTGGGCTGGTGTATAACCTTCGTCTCAGGATATCACTTCTTTATTACACTAAATAATTACAGAAAGCAGCCATTCATTAGATGTCTGAGCAGTACTGTGGTTCCTGCCAGGTTGGGACGATCACAAAAAGGAGAATATCCAATGTCACCAACCACCGCACCAAACCAGCCCAGTCAAGAGCCATGGACCAGTATAGACTGTGAAGTCATGGTCTCATGGTGATGACAAGTCTGGCCCTGGCTCTCTCTCTCTCGCTCTCTCTCTCTCTCTCTCTCTCTCTCTCTCTCTCTCTCTCTCTCTCTCTCTCTCTCTCTCTCTCTCTCTCTCTCTCTCTCATTTCAATTCAATTCAAGGGGCTTTATTGGCATGGGAAATATGTGTTAAAATTGCCAAGGCAAGTGAGGTAGATAATATACAAAAGTGAAATAAACAATAAAAATTAACAGTAAACATTACACATACAGAAGTTTCAAAACAATACAGACATTACAAATGTCATATTATATATATATATATACAGTGTTGTAACAATGTACAAATGGTTAAAGTACACAAGGGAAATAAATAAGCGTAAATATGGGTTGTATTTACAATGGTGTTTGTTCTTCCCTGGTTGCCCTTTTCTTGTGGCAAAAGCCTAGCCTGTCTTCTCTTGAGAGACACGTCTGCCTACGGCGGCCTTTCTCAATAGCAAGTTTATGCTCACTGAGTCTGTACATAGTCAAAGCTTTCCTTAAGTTTGGGTCAGTCACAGTGGTCAGGTATTCTGCCACTGTGTACTCTCTGTTTAAGGCCAAATAGCATTCTAGTTTGCTCTGTTTTTTTGTTAATTCTTTCCAATGTGTCAACTCATTATCTTTTTGATTTCTCATGATTTGGTCTAATTGTGCTGTTGCCCTGGGGCTCTGTGGGGTCTGTTTGTGTTTGTGAACGGAGCCCCAGGACCAGCTTGCTTAGGGAACTCTTCTCCAGGTTCATCTCTCTGTAGGTGATGGCTTTGTTATGGAAGGTTTGGGAATGGCTTCCTTTTAGGTGGTTGTAGAATTTAATGGCTATTTTCTGGATTTTGATAATTAGCGGGTATCGGCCAGATCCTGCTCTGCATGCATTATTTGGTGTTCTACGTTGTACACTGAGGATATTGAGGAATTTGGTGTTTGTCCAATTTTGTGAAGTCTTGGTTGGTGAGTGTCTACGTGAGGGACCTCTCTCTCTCTCTCTCTCACTCTCACTCTCACTCTCACTCTCTCTCTCTCTCTCTCTCTCTCTCTCTCTCTCTCTCTCTCTCTCTCTCTCTCACTCTCACTCTCACTCTCACTCTCACTCTCTCTCACTCTCACTCTCTCTCTCTCTCTCTCTCTCTCTCTCTCTCTCACTCTCACTCTCACTCTCACTCTCACTCTCACTCTCACTCTCTCTCTCTCTCTCTCTCTCTCTCTCTCTCTCTCTCTCTCTCTCTCTCTCTCTCTCTCTCTCTCTCTCTCTCTCTCTCTCTCTCTCTCTCTCTCTCTCTCTCTCTCTCTCTCTCTCTCTCTCACTCTCACTCTCACTCTCACTCTCTCGTTCAGCCTTTGAACAGCATCTAAGATGACTACAGCCATGCCAGACACAAAACATACAGATAATATGAAGGCTCAGGCTGCATCTGGGCCTGCATACAGTTTACCTGAAGTCAGCTCAACAATACTAATTACTCTACTGGCCCCTTACTGGATCGTTGGAACTATCTGCAGAGTATGGCAGCCTGTTTATTCTTTTTGTCATCATTGTTTATTTTCTAACCCCCAGTGCAAGGTCAACCAAGGTAAAATGCTAGCTTGCTCTATACAAGAGTATGTGGGACAGAATGGGTCCGCTGAGTGCTGAAGCGCGTAAAAATCATCTGTCCTCGGTTGCAACACAATGTTACAAACTGCCTCTGGAAGCAACGTCAGCACAATAACTGTTCGTTGAGAACTTCAAGAAATGGTTTTCCATGGTTGAGCAGTGCCATGCGTAATGCCATGTGTTGGTTGTAGTTGTGTAAAGCTCACCACCATTCTGACTCTGGAGTAGTGGAAACGCGTTCTCTGAAGTGGGGTATCACGCTTCACCATCTGGTAGTCTGATGGACAAATCTGGGTTTGGCGGATTTGAGGAGAACGCTACCTGCCCCAATGCATAGTGCAAACTGTAAAGTTTGGTAGAGGAGGAATAATGGTCTAGGGCTTTTTTCATGGTTCGGGCTAGGCCCCTTAGTTCCAGTGAAAGGAAATGTTAACGCTACAGCATACAATTATATTCTAGACAATTCTGTGTTTCCAACTTTGTGGCAACAGTTTGCAGAAGGTAATTTCCTGTATCAGCATGACAATGCCCCCGTGCACAAAGCGAGATCCATACACAAATAGTTTATCAAGATTGTTGTGGAGGAACTTGACTGGCCTGCACAGAGCCCTGACCTCAACCACATCAAACACCTTTGGGATGAATTGCAACGCCGACTGTGAGCCAGGCCTAATCGCCTAACATCAGTGTCCGACCTCAGTCCTTGCTAATGGGCCTGTAGTGGTAATCCTTGTTTCAACCAGTGCTGGCTGTCTGACAGGTAGGGAGGGCAGAGTCGGTCCCAGGGTTTAGCACGGCTTTTCTGGAGCTACAAACACGGAAGGAGCAACTCCAACCGTCACTACCGTGTAAGTTATTGATGATGCATGCTGTGATAAACTATTTCCCAAGTTGGGATGAATAAAGTAATACTCTACTCTCTACCTTTAAGGCCTTTGAAGAACATGAGGGTTTCACATGTCAGGGCAGGAATAACCATGCATATACCTCTCTATATATTTTATATTCTAACTGCCTGGGGTGATGTAGTACTGTAACACTGTTTATTCATATGTAATCTTACAATGCTTTATAATCGGTGCAGTGTTTGGAAGGAGCCTGGTCTAGCTGTTGTTCAGTGTTTCCAGACAGTGTAGTTCAGGACTCGTTTTCACTTAGTTAGTTGATGCACCAGCTTGTTTCGTGGTAAGTCTGCCAGACCAATTGTACAAACGCTCTCTTAGTTCTCTTACAGGTTTATTTGCCTCTTATTTTAAACTTGACCAATGAACCAACCTTCTTTTGTGCAGCTGAACAAACACATTATACAGTGAATGTGTCACAGCCATGTGAAGACAAACAACAAACTGGATGTGAGATAAGGTTCTCTGTTTGGTCTTGGGTGTTTTATTTCACCAGAGTATGTTTCTATCACACGCAACATGAACTCTCTCACACACGCAAGCAGATTCACACTGTCTAATCACGCAGATTCACACGGTCTAATCACGCACATTCACACTATGTCTAATGTCCGTGTCCTCCTGTTGAGTAGAAGGAATGTGTTTTTCATCAAAGCTAATTTAGCACAACCAGAGCTTAATAGAAACATCAGTGAATCAAATTACACATTTCCGCGTATAATTGACTTATCTTTGCCCGACCTGACCGCACCGAAAGGTGACCTGCTGTAGTTGCATGCAAACTTCCCTTATACACTGACCTACTTCTAGCTCTCTGTAGCCCCTGTCTTCTAGGCCTCTGCTCTCCCTCTGTCCCCTCACCCCCGTCCCCTCACCCCCCGTCCCCTCACCCCATCCCCTCATCCCCCAGGACCTAGGTCCCTGCCCCCACCCCCTCCCACAACACTCATCTTCTCTCTAGTTTAGCCTACACCTCTAACCTGAAGCCTTAAATAGAGCCTGCACCCTACTCTCTGTCTCTCTCTTCTAACCCTTTGCCAAGTTCCACTGAAGATACTTTGTTTACTTGCAAGACTATTTGTCTTTCATTAACTTTATTACAAGGAGCTTCCCTTGCTTCCCTTCAGTCAGTCCCCTGATGTATTTAGATCTCTGCTTCCTGTGTGGTCCTCTCACAGTCAAGGGAAAAGGCTAGGGATCCCAGGAGAACACGCTACCCCCCCCCTCCCTTCCTTCTAATTATTCTTCCACCCATCCCTGTTTTACCATTTTATGTGTTTTGTACAGTTGTGTAAACCACTCTTCTCAGTAGTGGGTATACCCAGTTGCAGGGTGAGGTAATTTAAGTTATGCTCACATGGCTTGTCTCAGCATGTGTCCTGGGCCTCTCAGGGCTGAGCATGTCCTCGCTGTCCCAGAACCACCTCATATCCATGACCACGCGGCCTTCCACCACCTGAGTCTTAGTGAGGGGTCAAGGATAGGTTGGGACTGTCCGAGAGCTCAGGGGTACGGTTTTTGAGATGTGACAAATGCATAATTTCAATGTCTGCTTTAGATCCCTGTAGTAAAATAATACTCCAAGAAGGTTGGTGAACTGTTACTATACGACCCACCTACTGTACCATCCATAATAGATGTGTTTGTGTGTTTGAGTATCTAGTAGTGCTGTAGTTTAGACTAAGGGTTACTGTGAACCTAACTGATGCCAGTGTATTTCTGCTGAGTCTGCCCAGTGTGAGGGATAAGCCTGTGGTGCTGCCAATTAGGCACGCTTTCACCCCATTGTCCCCCCGTGAGGACTCTGTCTGCCTGCACGGACAAAATACACATCAACCAATGCTTGGTGAACCTATAAGGGAGGGGTGGGGTGCTGGAGGTGACAAAAGCACTGGTTTTGGCAGTAGGCAGGAAAGACAACAGGGACAGAGGGAAGAGAGGGAAGCACTCAAAGCAGCGTTCCTCTACTTCCTGTTGACAGGGATTAACGACAATGGTCATGCCCTCACACTCTGTCCCTGCCACAGTCACACTTTGTATCCATCTATCACCCAGCTACAGTACTTCATGTGTCCACTCCACTGACTCACTCTAAGGAGATCTACTGTGCTGCCTAACAGCAAACCTTTCTTTATTTCTTTCTTTCTTCATTCTCTCTGTTCTGACCTGGTGAGTTTCTTTTGGGATGTTGAGGGCACGTTTGTAGAGGCTAAATTGACTTATGTCCTACTGATTCAACTCAAAGGGTTCGCAGTGACGCAGGAGTTGTCCCCCCTATATATATATATGCAAACGCAGTACCAGTCAAAAGTTTGGACACACCTACTCATTCTATCAGAACTCAGGATTAGACCCAGATGCAGACAGCTAGGGTCACAGATGTGTGTTGAACCAAACAGGGGGCAGGCAAAATACAGGTGAAAGGCAGGCAGAGGTCCGTAATCCATGTCAGAGTCAGGCAGGTACAGAACGGCAGGCAGGCTCGGGGTCAGGGCAGGCAGAATGGTCAGAACCGGGGAAACAGAACTTGAGAAAGCAGGGAGATGAGAAAATACGCTGACAAGACGAACTGGCAACATACAAACAGAGAACACAGGTATAAATACACTGGGGATAATGAGGAAGATGGGCGACACCTGGAGGGGGGTGGAGACAAGCACAAAGACAGGTGAAACAGATCAGGGTGTGACACATTCAAGCGTTTTTCTTTATTTTTACATTTTAGAATAATATTGAAGACATCCAAACAATGAAATAACACATATTGAATCATGTAATAAGCAAACGACTGTTAAACATATCAAAATACATTTTATAATTTAAATTCATCAAAGTAGCCACCCTTTGCCTTGATGACAGCTTTACATTCTCTCAACCAGCTTCATGAGGTAGTCACCTGTAATGCCTTTCCAACAGTCTTGAAGAAGTTCCCACATATGTAGAGCACTTGTTGGCAGCTTTTTCTTCACTCTGCGATCCAACTCATCCCAAACCATCTCAATTGGGTTCAGGTCGGGTGATTGTGGAGGCCAGGTCATCGGATGCAGCACTCCATCACTCTCCTTCTTGGTCAAATGGCCCTTATACAGCCTAGAGGTGTGTTTTGGGTCATTGTACTGTTGAAAAACAAATGATAGTCCCACTAAGCACAAAACTGATGGGATGGTGTATCGCTGCAGAATGCTATGGTAGCCATGCTGGTTAACTGTGCCTTGAATTCTAAATACATCACTGAAAGTGTCACCAGCAAAGTACCATCACACCTTTTCCTCCATGCTTCACGGTGGGACCCACACATGCGGAGATCATCCGTTCACCTACTCTGCGTTTCACAAAGACACTGCGGTTGGAACCAAAAATCTCAAATTTGGACTTATCATACCAAAGGACAGATTTTCATCGGTCTAATGTCCATTGCTCGTGTTTCTTGGCCGAAGCAAATCTTTTCTTCTTGTTGGTGTCCTTTAGTATTGGTTTCTTTTCAGCAATTTGACCACGAAGGCCTGATTCACACAGTCTTCTCTGAACTGTTGATTTTGAGATGTGTCTGTTACTTGAACTCTGTGAGGCGCAATCTGAGGGCCAGTTAATTGCCGATTTGTGAGGCTGGTAACTCTCATGAACTTATCCTCTGCAGCAGAGGTACCTCTGGGTCCTCCTTTCCTGTGTCCTCATGAGAGCCAGTTTCATCATAGCTCATGGTGGTTTTTGCAACTGCACTTATAGAAACTTTCTTGAAACTTTCTGTCGTTTCTCTTTGCTTATTTGAGCTGTTCTTGCCATAATATGGACTTGGTCTTTTACCAAATAGGGCGATAATATCTTCTGTGTACCACCCCTACTTGTCACAACAAAACTGATTGGCTCAAATGCATTAAGAAGGAAAGAAATTCCACAAGTTAACTTTTAACAATGCACACCTGTAAATTGAAATGCATTCCAGGTGATTTCATGAAGCTGGTTGAGAGAATTCCAAGAGTGTGCAAATCTGTCATCAAGGCAAAGGGTGGCTACTTTGAAGATTCAAATATAAAATATATTTTGATTTGTTTAACACATTTTTGGTTACTACATGATTCCTTGTGTGTTATTTCAGTTTTGATGTCTTCACTACAATGTAGAAAAGAGCAAAACATAAAGAAACATCCTGGAATGAGTATGTGTGTCCAAAATTTTGACTGGTACTGTATATATTCTCCTTTATTATTTCCCTGTAACCCTACCACCCCTCCCTTAATTGGAATAAACTAGTGGTCAACACTTCTACTTCCAGCTTATACATACTATATACATTTGAAGGACATATATTTTACATTAGTTATCTTTTGTTTGTTTTTAGTCCCATCAGTTTTGTTTTCTATTTGCCATGTACTTTCAACTGTGCTGTGATGTTTCACAAAAGTTCTGAACATTTATTTTCTCATAGTTTCTACAGACTGTAATAATTAATATATTATATTATAATTATTATATTATTGATAGATTGACTATGATTTTTCAGATCACCCAGCAGTACTATTTGCAGAGTTAAGTCCAGGTAAATGTTGCAATTCTTCAACCATTCCTGAACCTGCGACCAAAAACAAGTAACATAATATAACAAAACACAATATGGGCAGTATCCTCCATATATATATATATATATATATTATTTTATTTTATTAATGGACAAAAAATGTGCTTTTCTTTCAAAAACAAGGAAATGTCTAAGTGAACCCAAACCTTTGAACGGTAGTGTATATATAACATTCTATTTGTTGCAAGAATTTTGTATAATCATTTAAATTGAAAAAGTTATATCATAGCAGCCACAATCTTTTTGCTATATTAAAGCTGATCCACGCCCGTGACATTACATTATTTTTGTCTGCTAAATGAACTAGTGTAGCCCACAGCCACAGTGTATAGCCAGATCAGGGCCTAACATAAGGACAACTCAGAGTATGCTATTATTTTCTTCTGTAATTGACTACATTTTCTTCATATCATGTTTCTTTAGATCTGTCTAAAATAAATCATGGATTTTTTTTGTAATGGTGTAGGCTATGCTAAATTGATTAATTCAAAAAAAAAATTTTTATGTAGATGTTCCAAAGATCTGCATCAGTGGCTTGTAGGCTATTGGTGGAAGCCAGGAGATGCTAAAACATGTTTATGTTAATTAAGGGTCAATTACCGTGAGACCGGCAGTTATTTACTTGATAATCACCAGCTGATAAGATTTCATGACCGCCACAGCCCTATCCCCGAGGGGTAGCTCAGACACAGAGCAGGCAGAGGGGATTATGGGTAATGGTAACGGGGATAGAGAGTGGAGGATGGAGGGAGATGTGAGGTGACCAGTGATGATGTGTGTTGGTCAGAAGTTTGACCTGCTCAGAGATAATTCCTTTCATTGCTCTGGCCTTTTCCCCCATTTTCCACTGGCTGACTTTAGAGAAGGCAAAGTCACCGTCTTTTGATCACATCTTCAAATGAGTCATGTTAATGTATGAGCTCATGGTGTGGATGAAAGAGCTCTCTGTAGAATAGCCCAGCGGGAGTGGCTCTTTGTGTTAGTGCCTACTGCCTACTGCTGCTGCTGCTGCTCCCCCATACTGGGGAGAGAGACTCCTATAGAGTTACAGTACAGAGCATCAAAAACACTTACTCTGTCTGTGTGTGCATTGTGTGTGTGGTGACACTAACAGCATTGGAAATGTGTAAGCATGGTTAAAGCCAGACTATGAGAGAGATTGAGAGAGAGAGAAATACAACCCATATCTATGTTTTTTTTATTTTCCCTTTTGTACTTTAACTATTTGCACATCACTACAACACTGTATATAGACATAATATGACATTTGAAATGTCTTTATTATTCTGGAACTTCTGTGAGTTGTAATGTTTACTGTTAATTTTTGTTTATTATCTATTTCTATTATCTATTTCACTTGCTTTGGCAATGTTAACATATGTCTCCCATGCCAATAAAGCCCTTGAATTGAATTGAGAGGGAGATAAGTGACAGAGATGTAGAGAAACAGATGGAGAAGTGTGGGCTCCGCTCTCTGTCCTTCATGGTGAAGAAGTGAGACTTGTTCTTTTGGGGACGGAGAGCTGAAGTGACAGAGCAGAGACAGTGACAGATGTAGTGTGTACTGGAGCCTGAAGCATGACTGAGGGGCCGGGATATCGCCCGGTAAGCAGAAACACACATGTACACTCAAAACACACACACGCGCAGTCCAGCAGAGCCATGCTGTAACTGAAGGAAGGGAAAACAAGATGTATAACCTAGTTCCCATCCAATAAATGTCAGGCAGGACACTCAACATATTTCTCTGCCTGCAGGGAGCCTAGAGGACCCTAGGAAATGAGCATGGGTTCTATTGACCTCAGAGAGTTGATTCAATCATGGAGCTCTTTATTGAGGTGAAGGGAAAGTCATGGACAGTGTACACTTAAGGTTATTGGGTAGTAGAGTCCGTTTTAGGACCAGTGAATGAAGACAAATAAATGAAATTGTTGACCTAATTGGGCAGTGTGCCATTTGAGAGACAGTTAGGCTTGCGGCTGGGTCTAAAGTTGAACCTCAAAGCATCAGGTTTCCCTCTATGGATGAGGCAATGAGTCACATAAATACACACACTTCCACAACATCACTCATCCACATTCTTACACGATACACACTCTTACATGATACACACACAATATACAACTGTGCGTGTGTGCACACATGCTTACGTGTGTGTGGGTTGTTCCATACTGAGTGGATGGCTGCATGGACACCAGAGGAGGGATCTAACCTGATTGGGTTGCGTAATGGGATCTCTCTCTCTCTCTCTCTCTCTCTCTCTCTCTCTCTCTCTCTCTCTCTCTCTCTCTCTCTCTCTCTCTCTCTCTCTCTCTCTCTCTCTCTCTCTCTCTCTCTCTCTCTCCCTGGAGAGGGTGTGGTGGTGAAACAAGAGCTGTGTGTAGTATATTACATTCTAAGAAAGACATACACTGGGCTTGGCTTTGATGGACAGGGACATGAGTTTCCTTAAAAAGCTGGAATTTTTAGTGGGAGGAGGGGGAATGGCCATCATCTGAATGAGAGACAGAGGAGACCAGGAGAGAGAGAGAGAAAACCTATAAGATTATAAAACCATGTACACAAACAACAAGTGTGTGTGGGGTGAAACAGGGATGCAGCTTGAGCCCCACCCTTTTCAAGAGTATACCAAACGTTCAGAATATTTTCCTAGTATTGAGTTACACCCACCAACCTAGAGAAGAGTCCCCTAAGCAAGCTGGTCCTGGGGCTCTGCTCACAAGCACCCCACAGAGCCCCAGGACAGCAACACAATTATACCCAACCAAATCATGAGAAAAAAAAAGATGACTTAGAATAGAATTAACCAAAAACAGAGCAAACTGGAATGCTATTTGGCCCTAAACAGAGAATACCTGACCACTATTACTGACCCAAAATGAAGGAAAGCTTTGACTATGTACAGACTCAGAGAGCATAGCCTTGATATTGAGAGAGGTCGTCGTAGGCAGACCTGGCTCTCAAGGAAAGAGGAGGAAACTGTGCTGCACTTCCTAACCTCCTGCCAAATGTATGACCATATTAGAGATGCATATTTCCCTCAGATTACACAGACCCACAAAGAATTTGAAAACAAATCCAATTTTGATAAACTCCCTTGTCTATTAGGTGAAATACCACAGTGTGCCAACACAGCAGCAAGCTTTGTGACCTGTTCCCACAAGAAAATGGCAACCAGTGAAGAACAAACACCATTGTAAATAAAACCCATATTTATGTTTATTTATTTTCTTGTTTGTACTTCAACTATTTGCACATTGTTACAACACTGTACATAGCCATAATATGACAATTGAAATGTCTCTATTCCTTTGATACTTTTGTGAGTGTAATGTTTACTGTTCATTTGTGATTGTTTATTTCGCTTTTGTTTATTATCTATTACACTTTTTTTAGGCAATATGTGTCCCATGCCAATAAAGCCCTTTAAATGTAATTGATAGAGGGGCTGGGGTGGGGGTTGTAGGAAGCCAGCTCCCCCTGATGTGGATCTGAGGATATGTGTCAGTATGTCAGGCTGGGTGATTGATAGATTGGAGGCGGGAACCCCTTTCACCTCTCTCTCTCTCTCTCTGTTTTTCTGTGTACTCCTCTTTGATTTAAGTCTCTGAAGAGGGGTTGCAGTGAAAGGAGAGGGGGATTTCTTAGCCTTGGCTCTGTATTGAGGAGGCGTTATTCCCTGATGCCTGTGTATGGACGTGGAGACACTGCCAACAGGCTGATTGTAAGTGCTCTCTAGTCTCCGCTCACAGCCATTACGGTGGCTAAATAGCATGGTTTATTTTCATTAACTTGGGTCAGTTTGCCTGCGAGGTGTCCGACCTCCACATTTCCTATGAAGTTTCCCAGCGCCCTCTTTTCCCGTCAATCCAGTCGTCCTATGTTTGGATCATTCACAGAACATGTCCACTAACTTATAGAACATATATGGGGACAGATGGTGTGTGTGTGTGTGTGTGTGTGTGTGTGTGTGTGTGTGTGTGTGTGTGTGTGTGTGTGTGTGTGTGTGTGTGTGTGTGTGTACGCTTGGCTGAGTGTGCTGAAACGTACTGTCTAAATACATTCCTTCCCCTTCATTCCCATAGGCTTAGCATTTCCACAGAGCAGGGAGAAGGCTGATTCATATCAAAGTGCCAACACTCCGGGAAAGTGTGCCTTTGGCCATCAACACAGGCAGGGGGGAAAGGAAGTAGAGTCTCTCTGAGATGTGGGCCATGTGGCTCTGGGCTGTGTGGCCCAGCCGCTGAAGGCTCAGAGCTGTTAGTCCTCATCTCTCTGTGTTGTGTGTTTGTTTTTCCTCCGTTTGGCTAACGTCTTGTGTTTCTCTGGGAGTCTCTATGGCTTCTTGTGTGTTGACATGAATGATAAGACAGCTGCTAGTTTGCAAGACAGAAAAAAGGCCATACAGGCCAAAAGGATGTTTTCATAAGCAGAAGAAGGAAAAGCACCACTCATTTCCACATTAGATGTTGCTTTCAGCCTGAATGTGTGTTAGGAGGATCTGTATATAACCCACCGCTCCCTGCTCTAGCTCTACTGATCTTGTATAGCCTAGAAGCACAGGAGATGGGTTGTGGCCTCTTTGGGAGGATGGAGATACACACGTACACAACTACAAAATAATGGAGTAGAATCTATTGAGCAGTAAAGATGCTTCTAGAACGTCTATTTCCTTTCCTCGCCCTCCCCTCTACTGTTGCTCTGTCTCTCCTCTTGTGATGATAATGGGCCGGCTTTGTGAATAGTGAATGATCAGCACTGTGGGGGGTTCCTCTTTATTAGGAATATAGAGGATACTTCTTTCAAGGCGTATGGCTGAATGTCTTTTTTTTTCTCCTCCACTCTTTTTTGTGTGCCTATCTTTAGAGAATAAATTGCTGACGAGGAGAGAATTGCAAGCCACAGGGGAATGGAATAGGAATGGGTGGAGGGAGAAAGACCAGGCCGGGGGATTCACATCTTCTCTGCCAATTAAAGTTGAAATTGTGTGTGTGTGTGTGTGTGTGTGTGTGTGTGTGTGTGTGTGTGTGTGGGTGTGTGCGTGCGTGCGTGCGTGGCGCGTGAGTGCGTGAAGCTTCCAAACCATTATGTGTATCATGCTTGCAGATTTGTGTCAGAGTGTGTTTTCTGGTGCGTTTGAGAGATACGGTCACATTCAATAGCCCATTCCAAACATATAGGGAGAAAACTAGCACAAATATGCTGTGGCGTGATTTCACCCCGGCTCTTCTCAGCTTATGAGAATGAGAAGATGGGATTGGCTGAACAGGTTGGCTGTCGTGCTCTGTGGATCTGGGGCCCCTTAGCAGATGTATGCTGGCTAAACATCCATCCCTTAGGCATGTTCTCCTTTTGTCCACAAACCCCAGAAGACTTCCCAACCTACACATGTAATGATGGAATTGAGGAAGAAAAATCCCCTTACTGGCTCCCAGCTAGTGGCCACTCGATCGATCACAGAGGCTAATGTATTCAGCTCTAATTGTTATCTCTGAGACACTCTTAATCCTGGACCCGCTGCTCCTGTCACCAAACCTTATTTATGTCCAACACATTTGTCTTCTCCCCTTTTATGTTGGCAAATTGCAATTTTTCAAACCACTGTTGTCGCCTTTTTCCTGTCTCCTTTCTCCTCACCCTAATACCTTCTCTGAATAGTGGGCTAGCAAAATGCTGTCGCCTACAGATAGCAAGACAAGCTCGCTGGAGAAAGACAGACCGACAGATAGGGAGGGAGGGGAAGCAGGGTGAAAAGAGAAGGGTGGATAAAAAGTGAGAGAGGGGGAGAGAGATGTAGGCTGCTGTAGTCAGGCAGGGTCTGGTCAGTGTAGAGCTGGAAGATATGAACAAAACCCATGTCGTGATAAATTAACATTGTTTTGAGATATTAATAAATCTGCGATAAATTCCACTAAACATTTTTTGGGGCTACTTAATGTAGGCCTATTCACTGCAAATGGTCAAATGCATACTAACTACAGCCTACTCCGGTTGTAAAGTGGTGCCATGAACTCAATATTAAGAGGTTGGAAATACATGATATACTCCCAAAAGGCTGGTACTCTCCTCTCTGTAACTAGAACAACAGTAGTTGCTTTGAAAACTGTTTTTTTCCGCAATGGCATTCTGAGCAACGGTCATGTGCTTGTGCTTCTCAGAATGCGTCTCTCCCTCCTCCTTGCGCACAGTGGGAAGAGGGAGTGGGAGTCAGCAGGCGACAGCGAAACAGGGAATGGCAGATACTTTCATAGCTGGAATCAACATAATGCATATATTACTGTTGAACAATAATAGTTTTAGAACAATCTACAGAAACATTGTGTAGAAAAATTACCGGAAATTACAGATGTAAGCAAAATGCTTTTGGTAAGAGGAAGGCAATGTCTGTCGGTAATTTTCGGTTTATCATCCTGAGGTCCTGATAGTTAATGTATCCTAACCTGGGAACCTAGCACAAAGAGCCACTGTGAGTCTCAGTGATACGAGCCCTGGTGTGTCTCCTTCCCGTTTCCACTGCAGCCTGCTCTACAGATTAGACTTGAGGAAAGGAAAGAACATAGTCACTGTTACAACCTCACCCTGTTAGCCCATTCAGTCTCATACTAAACTGGGGCTGCATGCAGCTGTAAAATTATGATTATGTCATACAAAAATCACATTTTCTTTTGATTCTATTCACTGCAGGCTTCAAGTTACTAGCCCTTTCAGATCTGAGGGAACTCTGATCCCAAGTTACTAGCCCTTTCAGATCTGAGGGAAAACTCTGATCCCAAGTTACTAGCCCTTTCAGATCTGAGGGAAAACTCTGATCCCAAGTTACTAGCCCATTCAGATATGAGGGAAAACTCTGATCCAAGTTACTAGCCCTTTCAGATCTGAGGGAAAACTCTGATCCCATGTTACTAGCCCTTTTAGGTCGGAGGGAAACTCTGATCCCAAGTTACTAGCCCTTTCAGATCTGAGGGAAAACTCTGATCCCACGTTACTAGCCCTTTCAGATCGGAGGGAAAACTCTGATCCCACGTTACCAGCCCTTTCAGATCTGAGGGAAAACTGATCCCTAATTTCTAGCCCTTTCAGATCTGAGGGAAAACTCTGATCCCTCTGTATCCTTCTTAGCTGACACTCTTATATCTGTCCCTATGGTTACTTCAGTCATGACAAACCTCTGTTTCCTACCCGACTATGGTTGTATAATGTATTATTTGAATGGTGGATCAGTATACTGGGTGAGAGAGCACAGACAAGCAGGCAAACAGTATCTGATCAAATACAGCAAGCTATCAAATGACCCAATGTTCACTCAGGCTGTGCCTTTTGGCACTGAACACCAATCAGAGCCGAACATCTGCATGTGTATGTGTGTGTGTGTGTGTGTGTGTGTGTGTGTGTGCGAGCGTGCGTGCGTGCGAGCGTGCGTGCGAGCGTGTGTGTGAGCGTGTGTGCTCACCGGGTCTAGATTAGTCACAGTTTCCTCGGAGTGTACCTACAGGCTGTTACATGGAAATGCATATTTGTTTACAGACTGGGGTGCTGTGAATGTGATGAGCTATTTCTGAACTCAAATAAGTTGACAGCAGATTACATTTTCTCCATGTGCTACTGAATGCTATGAGCACCCACATATCTGTGTTTCTTTCAACATGGTCATCCCCCTACCGTGTGTCATCTCCCCAGCGGCAGGCTAGCGGCCCAGGGGTCCTGTTTTAGCAGGTGTTTATGTTTCTGTCTGATTTATAGGGTTAGAGATGAGATAAGAGCCTGCCAGTCCAGCGCTGCACTGTGGTGCCGTTGGGTACTCCTGCTGTCTGTCAGGCAGCCTGAGACGAATGGTCTGGTCTGGCCGGGTCTGGTGTTTGCTGAGGTCTTCGCTTATCCATCCACTATCTGTCACTGGCTCTAGTCCACACACAGCAGGCCAGAGCCCTACACTACAGTCAGGACCCTTCACCTACACACCAGACCACCGTGACACACTCCCCTTATCACTGGACAGGGTCAATGCTATCTCCCTGGGGTCAAAGGTTATCTGGCCTCCCCTCTGTCATGGCCATTTCCACCTAAACTCAACTATCAGCCGCCAGAGTCTTTTCATGTGCTGGGTGGCACTTACTGCTTGTCCTTGTGTACATTGATTGTCTGTATATACCCTGTATGCTATTATCTCGCTCAGTAAATATTGCTCAAAAAGAGTTGGCGGTTCCAGAGTCCTGGTGCTCTGCAGAGTGGTTCAACTATGACATGTTAATGTCTATTACATACTACCACAGTTGCTCTTTGTATAACCCCAAAAGGGGATTCAAACACACAATATCTGGTCACAACATCAGTCCATAAAAGAATGGGATGTGCAGTGCATTTTGAAGTGGAGTGGGCACACTTTCAGGGTTTCCCATTGTGTTGTAGCAGCGGTGTTTGCTGTGTGTGTGTCTGTGATTAAAATGCAGACCTAGTAGGCTGTCATTAAAGTAATCAAAGTGCTTGTGTGATCAGAACGAGACGGACAATTAAATACTTACCATGCCATAGCAAACCACACACCAGGCAGACACCTACATTACTGAGGAATTCAACCCAGTGTTTTTTACTTTGTGGCTTTTTAGAAAAAACACTCTGCCAAGCTACCAAGCCCATCGAGTGTGATCCCCTCACTACTTGACAGTCATTGATGTGCATATTGTTAGCTTTGGAAAGTGGAATGGGGTTACTCAATAGGCACTAATGCGCCAGCATTATTATACTAGAACTGCTAATGTGCAGGACGCAAAGCCACTTTGGCTTCCATTGGTTGCCACGGTGACGGAGCGTGGGCTTTTGTGGTTGCCACCCCAGACCATTCACCTTAGTGTCAACTAACACCAGCATACCGCTATGAAACAGTCAGAATGATCAAAATAAACCAAAGTACTTCAAAGGAACAAATGTTTTTCACACTTCTAAAATACAGTAACACATATCTACAGGTGTTGATCATTGGTCTCTTAGATCCAGATCCCATCATCTCCCAGATCTCTTGTGAATGCCATGTAATTGTATTTTTATTTATTTGGGCAAGTCAGTTAAGAACAAATTCTTATTTTCAATACTCAGCCTAAGGGGATATGTTAACTGCCTTGTTCAGGGGCAGAACGACAGATTGTTACCTTGTCAGCTCGGGGATTTGATCTTGCAACCTTTACGGTTACTAGTCCAACACTCTAACCACTAGGCTACCTGCCGCCCCCAAGCCTTTGAAACCATGAGGCACGAGTGATAGATGTCAGTGACTCTCCATTTAAGGTTAAAAGACAAATTACAAATGACTACTATTATTATTACTAATTTGTTAGCCTTGCACTACAGATTGATACCCCAGACTTTGCTGGCAACTACTTTATTGAGGGAAAATATATTCACTACGACTGTGATATGTGGTTCTCACCTAGCTATCTTAAGATGAATTCACTAGTTGTAAGTCACTCTGGATAAGACCATCTGCTAAATGACAAATGTAAAATGGAGATGGAGAGATTGGAGGCCTGTCACTCTCAGACCACTCTTTGTTAAATGTGGAGCACGTGGAAAACCATGAATGGGTTAAAACCCATTTCAATTCACTGTAGAGAATTTATATAGGAGGCAGGAGAAGGGGGAGGGAGGGAGAGAGGTAGACTTAGTGTGGAAGAGAGAGCATGATAGACACTGTAGGGTGTGCACTTGAAAGCTTTGACAATAGTGCAGGGGGCAGGTGAGAGGACATTTCATTGGTGATATACTATAATGTCCCTACCTCCTAAAAGACACACAAAGAGAGCAGCTGCAGTTTTCTTGGTGCTACTGTAAGGATGACAAAAAGGACCATTCCTATGTATTGTTTCCAATGTTATTCCAATGTGACCAAACATTCTGGCATCTCATCCAACAGGGTGTAGACTAGTGATTTATAACATACAGTGGACCGGGGGGAGAGAGAGAGAGGGAAGATTGATATGGAGGAGAGCGAGAGGGAAGGAAGAGGGAGAGGGAGATAGAGGGGTAGAAAAGAGGGAGCGAGGAGGGATGTCAGAGGAAAGCTGGATAATTAGAGGCAGAATTCGTTCTTTTGTTCCTGCTGTTGCATTCATTCCAAACGGGGTCTGTGTATGTCTGTACGTCTCTGTGTGTGCGTGCGTGCGTGCGTGCGTGCGTGCGTGCGTGCGTGCGTGCGTGCGTGCGTGCGTGGCACTACCAAACTCACTGTGACTGCTGCCAGTTCTCGCTCTCCTCCATTCTCTCCTACTCTACATGGCTGTGTGGAGGGAGCGTCCCTTCATCTCCTCCCATAGGAACACTTTGTTGTGTTTAGGCAGGCTGCTTCTGTTCTGATGGAGCTCTTGCTGTTGTTGATTCACCAAGCTTGCTAATTGAAAGCCTTGGCAACCAGGTAATGGCAATTTCCAGGAAGAGCACAAAGAGGTCTAAAATTACACACACACACACACACACACACACACACAGACAGACAGACAGACAGACAGACAGACAGACAGACAGACAGACAGACAGACAGACAGACAGACAGACAGACAGACAGACAGACAGACAGACAGACAGACAGACAGACAGACAGACAGACAGACAGACAGACAGACAGACAGGTTCACATTTCTTTATGGTTTGTGGTGTGGTAGATGCCTACAGATATAGACACTAGGAACTCCCTAGTGAGATGAGAGCAGAGGGGTGGTGGAACTGAGAGGGTTGTGTGTGTGTGTAAAGGAGAGAGAGGGGGATAGAGAGAGGGAGAGACAGAGAGAGGGAGAGAGCGTGTTGATGATAGAATCATTCATATTCACAGTACCAGTCTGTCTCCACTGAGCCTTAACCCCACCCCTCCCCCCAAATATGAATTCTCCCTCGCCTCTATTTCAAGGTCTAGGGTCTTTGTACTTCTGTGTATTTGTTTGTATGTGTGTATTTGTGAGAATGTGTGCGTGATTTTTTGTGCATGCATATTTTGTGTTTGGGTGGGTTTTGGGAATCGGGGGTGCTCTGCCTCTCACCGAGAACGAGGAACATACGTCCAGGGAGGGGGGAAGGTAGGACAGACAGACAGACAGCAGTAGATTTCCGTTAGAATCCAATAGGGTCATTTAGGATGGTCTCTTTGTGAGAGAGATCCTGCTCTTATCATAAACACAGCTGGGAACAATCAGCATGCAGAGATTCACAGACACACACCACAACACACACTGCACCGTAGAGAAAACCTGGGAAAACAACATTTACCCATTTCCATGTGTCTTTCAGATCTGCATTTTTTACATTTGTATCCACACCATTGCTTGGGGCTTATCTTAAGAATATTAAGTGATTGCATCCTTGACATCAGGTTAAATTGGACTTTGAAAAGAAAATATATGACGTGATGACAGTGGATCTTGGTTTTGGAAACAGAGAAGAGATAAGGAAATACTGTCTAATTTTCCCTGCATGCCACTGCAATACACACCATAGGTTGGAGAAGCCATAAAGAGGAAGAAGTCCATGGGCGTGGTCATGCAGGGAAGGATTGTGTGTGTGTGTGTGTGTGTGTGTGTGTAAATATAGCACGATTCAGAAGTCCCAGTGCTGCAACTTGTGTTGCTCTGAACATCCCTTTCTGTAATTATCTTTCCCCCACAGTCCCATCCCTCCCTACCTCTCTTTGTCTGCCTTCTCTCTCTCTCTCCCTCTCTCCCCTCCCTCTCTCTCCCCTCGGCTCACAACACCTTGTCTCATGCTGTTTTCATTTGCGCTCTTTTGTTAAATAATTTGCCTGTGCAATAGCCTTGGGACGTCTGAGAGAAACAGTAGATAAAGAGAGTTTACCACAGAAACAGAAATGGAGGGAGAGGAGGAGGGATGTGGGGAGTTTTATATCATGGAATGTCATGTAATTGATTATTTTGTGCTGCCTAGAATTGCAGCCCTTGTTGACATATTTGCTTTGTCTCTTTGAGAGATATTATGAGATTTCAGATAGGTTTGTATCGAGTCTGAATGGATTAGTCAATTTGATTCATTTAAATCAATTAAAAAAGAAACGTCTTCCTTTCCTTCCTCTCCTCCTTGTGTGTGTGTGTGTGTGTGTGTGTAGGGCTGTGATAGTCATGGAATTATGGATGCCGGTTATTGGCCAGGCAAATAGTCACGGTCACCATATTTACCACTCGAATAGCAATATATATTTTTTAAATGTAATATTTTCTCTTCTCCTCCGCTCCTGATTGCAGGTACTAACATAGAAATAGAATGAATAGAACAGGCGTTCTTATTCAAGTCAATAATGGCACAATGGGGGGACTGGCAGCTTTTGTGAGTGTACCCATAAGAGCAAAGCAGAAAGTAAAAGTAGAAAGTGTACCCATCAATACATGCTGTGATTTGATGATTCAACTCAACTGACATCATAGACCCACATCAGTTGACATCATTTTAATTAACTACAACACCTTGCTTGTCTCAGCAAGGAGCAATACATTTTCATCACTGTCACGTATAAATGATTGGAGATGGGGGCAGGAATTCGTAATAGGGGGTTTTAATACTCCACCCAAAGGATGCAACATTCCATGAAAAGGTATGGGGACGAAGTCCAAAACAAACACGTACAAAAACACAGGGATGTAACTCAAACAAAAGAGCAGGGTAAAACCTCTAATTAATACACAGGACGAGACCCGTAATACACTACACAGGACGAGACCCGTAACACACTACACGGGACGAAACCCGTAATACACTACACGGGACGAGACCCGTAATACACTACACGGGACGAGACCCGTAATACACTACATGGGACGAGACCCGTAATACACTACACGGGACGAGACCCGTAATACACTACACGGGACGAGACCCGTAATACACTACACGGGACGAGACCCGTAATACACTACACGGGACGAGACCCGTAATACACTACACGGGACGAGACCCGTAATACACTACACGGGACGAGACCCGTAATACACTACACGGGACGAGACCAGTAATACACTACACGGGACGAGACCAGTAATACACTACACGGGGCGAGACCCGTAATACACTACACGGGACGAGACCCGTAATACACTACACGGGACGAGACCAGTAATACACTACACGGGACGAGACCAGTAATACACTACACGGGGCGAGACCCGTAATACACTACACGTGGCGAGACCCCTAATAACAAGTGCACAATACATGCAGCACAAAACCCGAAATGACAAAGCACAGGTACTCACAGACCAACGGACATGGGTACAATAACCGACAAGACAGTGGTGAACAGAGGGCACATATCTACAATTACTAATCAGGGAAATTGTAACCAGGTGTGCATAATGAGACAGTTCAGTGACGCCTATAAGGCCGGTGACGTAAACCTCCGGAACTGGTGCACGGAATGAGTAGCAGTACCGGGGGAATCCGTGACAAATATTTGTTAAGAGGTTACGTTACCATGGAAACGTACTCAACCGCACGAATGCCCGGCCGTCCTGTCTTGTCAGCCGTTTATTCCACACATAAACAAACATATACATTTTTTAAACGGTTATGGCGATTATTTATTTTCATGACAGTCTTCACCCATAACCGTTGGTTACACGGTAATTGTGCCAGCCCTATGTGTGTGTGTGTCATGGCCAGTCTGTGATGAGTGACAGGTCTGCAGCAGTCTGCTCCGTGTCAAACTCAACACCTCACAGGAAGGCTTGGCATCCTGCGCACTCTCTCCCACTCTACGCCTTTTAATTCTCTTTCCCTCGCCATCATCCTACCTTTTCCTCTCTCTATTCTCTTTCTACCACCTATTTCATCTCTCTCTCTCTATCTCTCAAATACACATGCAAATACACTCAACCTACTGAGAATATTAATATTTTCAAATAGCCATCTTTGCCCTCCCTCATGTAGTGGAGGTGTTAGTTCCCAGGCCTGTTATCAGAGTCATGTCTTTATGGTGGAATGTCTCAGAGCTGGGTCAAGAGGAGCAGAGAGGACTTGGTTATCTTAGTTACTGCTGAAGTGAAGTGTCTAGGGGGAATCTTAATCTACTAGTGCCTATTAAGTGGCCCGACTCACTCCTGCTGACACACAGCCCATGACCTTTGCCATCTGCGCTGCCACCCTGCAGGGGGAGATGAGGGGGCCCTGTCGGCACACTGTCTGGCCATGGGGCCCGTTACCGTAGCGACGCGGTGGCCACTGGCCCCCCCAGGACAGAGAAAGGATCAGCTGACATGACAGCCTGTCCACAGTCCTGTCAACGGCAGGGCTGCAACCAAATTATTTTTTGAGAGGCAGACGATGGCAGTCTGTTGCTGTTGTGAGATTGAATGGAAATACCATCGCTATTGTGAACCAACTCACTCTGACCCTGGAAATAATGAGAAGGGCGAATGGGAGACCTTGTCTGTCTGTCGGTCTGTCTGTTGGTCTGTCCTGGCCGGCTGGCTTCCAGTAGAGGATAAATCATACAGACTGTCAGGAGGCTTGCTCCCAGGGCCGTGTGTGTGTGTGTGTATGTGTGTTTGGATGTGTGTTTGGATGTGTGTGTGTGCTGAGAGTGTGGGTCAGAGGTTCGCTACAACACACTCCAATTCAAATCCAATTAGCTTTTCTATATTACTTTCCCCTCTCTCTCTCCATCTCGGCCGTGTTCCTCGCCCTCTCTTTGTGTGCCTGACATTTTCTGGGTAAATATTTTTGGCACTCGTTTGGCGATGGAGTTGAGGGGCGATGGGTGAGAGGCACTTCTGTCAGCCCCCCCATCATCAGGCCTGGGTTTCCCACTGGGTAGCTGACAAGGGAAGAATAGAGATGTGGTGGGCAGACACACGACACACACACACGACACACACACACACACACACACACACACACACACACACACACACACACACACACACACACACACACACACACACACACACACACACACACACACTCACATGGCAGAACACAATGCATCACACTGTCATGGGCATCTCTGTGTTATTAATCTACCTAACGCATAGGCTTAATTGGTTTGGTCTGGCTATCTTCAAACCTTTTCAGTTAAGCCCCTGGCACATTTTAGTCTGTGTTGTAATTAATTGAAAAAATGTATGTTTCTGCATGATACATTGCCTGGTTCCAGTGAATGCAATGTGTCACAGCAAGCCTAGAATAAAAAATTGCCAGTTTAACTGCACACCTACCTATTCCATATCATTACATTCAGACCCAGCGTCAGTGAGCCATTCCATCCTGCGGTCTATTGTAGCTCAGTCCTATCGTAGCCACATATAGCTGTGCATGGCTGAGGCCCAGTCTGCCTGTCTGCCTGCCTGTGTGAATGGGTTTTGTGTGTGTTCACAATGGCAGGTGATAATAGGATGTGATAAAATCTGTTGCGGCGAGTGGGACTCCTTTCCCCTCCATTGTCCTACTGGATCCCTCTGCTAATCACAGATTCAGTGGCTTCATCAGGGGTGAGTGGAGGCTGCCTCCTCTATCCCTCCATCTCTCTCTCGTTCTCTGCCTTTCCTCAACACTTCTCAGGACATGGAGGCCAGTCACTGTCATCTCCAGGGCAGAGGGAATGTGTGTGTGTGTGTGTGTTGACGTGTGTGTATGCATGCGTCCCTTCTTACGTAGGCGTGTGTGTGTGTGTGTGTGTGTGTGTGTGTGTAATATCAGCCCCTCATATAAACAATATCAACTGTCATCACCTGTTGCCCTTGTGGCCTATTCCTGACGATCAGCAGCCGGAATACCTTGTCTGACCTATGGGTTATTTGCCATGTACAAAAACAACCTCCAGATAGCTATACACATTCCCAGCATAGGTTTACGGTATGTGGAATTCAGAGAGAGAGCCATTAAAGTAAGTCTTCTCTATAAGTTCCGTTTATATGTGACGATAGCAGTCAATACTTTCCCACACCAGAGACAGGGAGATGTTAAGGGGTGGGAGGTAAGGGGATGCAGGTGAAGTGTCAGGACCCCTCTGAGCATGCTTGGAATACATTTTCATAGAAAGTGCGTTTGTGTGTGTGGGGAGGGGTTGCATCCCTCCCCCTGGCTACAGAGGGGTGTGGGGATTGGGGGGTGGTGTTGAGGGAGTCTACTAGCTGTAGGCCAATACACTAATCCCCTCATTAACTCACAGCGGCCAGGACCTCGCTGAGCCCAAACACACATACACACACATTCAAACGCACCCGCAGGCACACACAAATACACTCTCTCTGTAATCTGGTTTTGTTCTTTTGCCTGTATTTTACAGGTGTAAAAAGCATACTACAGTAGGTTCTTCTAAGCAGAACTCGGCTAGGCGATGCGAACGTCTGAGCCTCACATACTCTCTTAAACGACCTTCGGTTAATAAACGAGAAAAAACGACAATTTGATTGTTTGTCCCTCTTGAGGCACTGTAGCAACAAATAGTCAAAATAAACTTCTTCAAAATAATCTAAGATACATTTGAAATCTGTAACAAATGTTTACGCTTTTGCCGACGAGATCCTAGTTGTTAAATTTGACATCTACCTAGGATGTTTGGTGTAGTTTTTCTCAAGTGAAAACATTTGCATGGGCAGTAGTGGATATCATGTCCCACAGACAGAGCTCCATTCTCTGTCACACTACCTGTAGAAGGCAGACAGTGCTGGGGAGAGCCTCACAGTAGACAACTCTTTAAATAAAGCCCCTCCATCACACCTCACTGTGTCCAATCTCCTCACACCACCTAGCCACAGCTCTGTGGCGGTCTCCTCACACTGACAGATCAATGGTTGCATTCCCTCTACATAAATCTCAAAGACCCTAGCAGTACGTCCTGTGTCTATTGTCAGGCCTGCCAGAGGGGGTGAAGATAGATACAGTAAGGAGTCTGATGTGGAAACAGTGGCAGTCTGATGTCACAGTCGGGGGGGTGTGATACTCTCACCTGTGGAGAAAACGCCTGGGTCCAATGCCTCAGTGGCTTTTCTAGGTGTGTATGATAGGCCTCAAAATCACTCTCTGTTTGTGGCTCGTATCTGAACAAAGGGAAGTGGAAAGGTGAATGTTGTGGAGTGAAATACACGTTTACTATAATATATTGCAAGATGTAATCAGAATACATTTCTGCAAAACATTTTTCAGTTTTTGTAGAAATAACTGGTGTGTATACCATTGTATTTAAGTGTGTGGGTCTGTGTATGCTCACTATTATGCGTATGGGAAGCAAAACATGAATGTGACACTGGACAGTTGGGTCTTTTGTGTGGTGGGGGGGGGGGGGGGGGGTAGTCAGGGACAGGGCTGGGGGTAATCTGAGTCTGGCGTCAGGGATAGGGTGACCTGCTTGCCCCATGGGGGTCTCTCTCTCTCTCTCTCTCACCCTCTCTCTCTCTCTCTCTCTCTCTCTCTCTCTCACCCTCTCTCTGCTACACCACACTTTGTTGACTCCAGCGCTCTCATCTAGCTATAGCATGTGTTTCTGTGTTAGCCCTATATGGAGCTTCCTTCCTTCACACCGAGTGGCTGGTCTCCAGAAGTGTTTATGGGGACTCAAGGATCAAAGAGAGCATATTGTTTCCTTGGAGCGGAAACACATAGTTGTTTTAATGTCGTATGACATGAACTCATTCCAGTAGACTTGCCCTTAGCAGAGCTTAGGTGGATGCCATCAGTTCAGTAGGTTAGTGTGCTACTGCTGTGCTTTCATCTGGCTCTGTTACCTGAGGTTGAACTCCATGCTGTGGAGATAATCTTTTTGTTCAGACTGCTCATATCCAGCTCTATAAGGTTCACAGGGGAAGGTAGTCCAGCTGTGAGAACGGAGCCACTGTGTTTTATGCTGACAACTTACATACATTACAACATACCAGAAGGCTTTGTAATATACAGACAATAGATCTAGAAATGTTTCTGGCAGTAACAATTTCTTTCAGTAACAATTTCCTTTGTCTTCCTCTTGCTGTTCGGTCTGTACAGTCTCTCCTCTTGTTCTCTTGCTGTGTGGTGCTGTACAGTCTCCTCTTGTCCTCTTGCTGTGCGGTGCTGTACAGTCTCTCCTCTTGTTCTCTTGCTGTGCGGTGCTGTACAGTCTCTCCTCTTGTCCTCTTGCTGTGCGGTGCTGTACAGTCTCTCCTCTTGTCCTCTTGCTGTGCTGTGCTGTACAGTCTCTCCTCTTGTCCTCTTGCTGTGCGGTGCTGTACAGTCTCTCCTCTTGTCCTCTTGCTGTGCGGTGCTGTACAGTCTCTCCTCTTGTCCTCTTGCTGTGCTGTGCTGTACAGTCTCTCCTCTTGTCCTCTTGCTGTTCGGTCTGTACAGTCTCTCCTCTTGTCCTCTTGCTGTGCGGTGCTGTACAGTCTCTCCTCTTGTCCTCTTGCTGTGCGGTGATGTACAGTCTCTCCTCTTGTCCTCTTGCTGTGCTGTGCTGTACCATCTCTCCTCTTGTCTTCTTGCTGTGCGGTGCTGTACAGTTTCTCCTCTTGTCCTCTTGCTGTGCGGTGCTGTACAGTCTCTCCTCTTCTCCTCTTGCTGTGCGGTGCTGTACAGTCTCTCCTCTTGTCCTCTTGCTGTGCGGTGCTGTACTGTCTCTCCTCTTCTCCTCTTGCTGTGCGGTGCTGTACAGTCTCTCCTCTTGTCCTCTTGCTGTGCGGTGCTGTACAGTCTCTCTTGTCCTCTTGCTGTGCAGCTTTTCACCTTTATTTAACCAGATATTCCAGTTGAGAACAAGTCTTCATTTACAACTGTGACCAGGCCAAGATAAAGCAAAGCAGTGTGACAAAAACAACAAAACAGAGTTACACATGGAATAAACAAACGTACAGTCAATAAAACAATAGAACATCTGTATACAGTGTGTGCAAATGAAGTAAGGAGGTAAGGCAATAAATAGGCCATAGTGGCGAATTAATTACAATTTAGCAATTAACACTGGATTGATAGATGTGCAGATGAGGATGGGCAAGTAGAAATACTTGTGTGCAAAATAACAGAGAAAAAAACAAAAAACAAATATGGGGATGAGGTAGTTGGTTGGATGGGCTATTTACAGATGGGCTGTGTACAGCTGCAGCAATCGGTAAGCTGCTCTGACAGCCGGTGCTTGAAGTTAGTGAGGGAGATAGGTCTCTAACTTCAGTGATTTTTGCAATTGGTTCCAGTCATTCACAGCAGAGAACTGGAAGGAAAGGCGGCCAAAGGAGGTGTTGGCTTTGGGGATGACCTGTGAGATATACCTACTGTAGCGCGTGCTATGAGTGGGTGTTGCTATGGTGACCAGTGAGCTGAGATAAGGCGGAGCTTTACCTAGCAAAGACTTATAGATGACCTGGAGCCAATGGGTTTGGCGACGAATATCTAACGAGGACCAGCCAATGAGAGCATACAGGTCGCTGTGGTGGGTAGTATATGGGCTTTGGTGACAAAACGGATGGCACTGTGATAGATTGCATCCAATTTGTTGAGTACAGTGTTGGAGGCTATTTTATAAATGACAACGCCGAAGTCAAGGATCGATAGGATAGTCTGTTTTACGAAGGTATGGCAGCATGAGTTTGGCAGCATGAGTGAAGGGGGCTTTGTTGCGAACTAGGAGTCGATTCTAGATTTAACTTTTGATTGGAGATGCTTAATGTGAGTCTGGAAGGAGAGTTTACGGTCTAGCCAGACACCTAGGTATTTATAGCTGTCCACAAGTCAGAACCGTCCAGAGTAGTGATGCTTGTCATGCAGGTGGGTGCAGGCAGCAATCGGTTGAAGAGCATGCATTTCATTTTACTAGAATTTAAGAGCAGCTGGAGGCCACGGAAGGAGTGTTGTATGGCGTTGAAGCTCATCTGGAAGGTTTGTTAACACAGTGTCCAAAGAAGGGCCAGATGTATACAGAATGGTGTCGTCTGCATAGAGGTGGATCAAAGAATTACCCGCAGCAAGAGCGACATCATTGATGTATACAGAGAAAAGAGTCGGCCCGAGAATTGAACCCTGTGGCAGCCCCATAGAGACTGCCAGAGATCCGGACAACAGGCCCTCCGATTTGACACACTGAACTCTATCTGAGAAGTAGTTGGTGAACCAGGCGAGGCAGTCATTTGAGAAACCAAGGCTAAAGAGTCTGCCGATAAGAATGCAGAGTCGAAAGCCTTGGCCAGGTCGATCAATGGCTGTTATGATATCGTTTAGGACCTTGAGCGTGGCTGAGGTGCATCCGTGACCAGCTCGGACACCAGATTGCATAGCGGAGAAGGTACGGTGGGATTCGAAATGGTCGGTGATCTGTTTGTTCACTTGGCTTTCAAAGACTTTAGATAGGCAGGGCAGGATGGATATAGGTCTGTAACAGTTTGGGTCTAGAGTGTCTCCCCTGTTGAAGAGGGGGATGACCGCGGCCACTTTCCAATGTTTAGGAACCTCAGACGATACAGAAGAGAGGTTGAACAGACCAGTAATAGGGGTTGCAACAATGTTGGCGGATAATTTTAGGAAGAGAGGGTCCAGATTGTCTAGCCCGGCTGATTTGTAGGGGTCAGATTTTGCAGTTCTTTCAGAACATCAGCTGGATTTAGGTGAAGGAGAAGCGGGGGGGGGGGGGGGGGGGGGGCTTGGGCCAGTTGCTGCGGGGGGTGTAGAGCTGTTGGCCGGGGTTGGGGTGGCCAGGTGGAAAGCATGGCCAGCCGTAAAGAAATGCTTATTGAAATTCTCGATTATCGTGGATTTATCAGTTGTGAGAGTGTTTCCTAGTCTCAGTGCAGTGGCCAGCTGGGAGGAGGTACTCTTATTCTCTTCTCTTCTTCCCCTCTGCTGTTATATGGGTATTGATTATCACAGCCAAACCTAAGGCTGGCTTTGCTAACCAAAGACCAACCCTGGCTGTGTGTGTGTGTGTGTGTGTGTTTGTGGGTTTCCCTCATCCACCTCAGCTGCATGTTGAGAGGGGTAGCTATCTCCAGAGGTTTGGTAACAGCGTGGATACTGTTACCCCCATCAGATCGTCATGAGGGGAGAGGATAGGAGGAGAAGAAAGGGGGATGAAGGGGAGGAAAGTATTCACCTGTTACCGGATATGAGTGAAACCTTATCTGTTTGATTTGCCTTCCAGCGCCGTAGTTTCTCCACAAAGCCTAACAGTTCCACATCTCTACTGGATTAGATTTGTTTAAATATCTGTTTGTTTTTCTTGCAGAGATAGATACCATGGGAATGCACTGTCTAGGAGCACAGTTGCTCATGGGTATGTACTCATTTAACAAAGGCAACCTATAGTTCATCCCCCAAATACTAAAAAGTACAATTTAGTCAACACCGAATAGGGAATTGCCTAATTCAATTAAATGTTGATGCTAATGCTGTTTTTTTAATTATAATTTTTCTCTTGAGGGTTAAATATTTTAATTGATTTTGAAAGTTGGAAAGTTGAAAGTCTTGTGAATATGTTTTTTTTTTTTTAACAATGACTATTCAAAAACTACATCTTCTTCCTATCATTATACATAATTCTCCATGTCCTGTCTGGCGGGTGGGGACAGGCAGTAGGACTCCACACCCCTTCCAAAACGTCATACTATAGGACTAAGTGTGGCAGCATCTCTTAGTGGAAACACATGTTTATCAGTTGTGACAGTGTTTCCTAGTCATCAAGGGCATATCTTCCTGGTCCCTGAATGTGTGTGTGCATGCTCTGTATGCGTGTGTGTGTGTGCATGCTCTGTGTGTGTGTGTGCATGCTCTGTGTATGTGCATGCTCTGTGTGTGTGTGTGCATGCTGTGTGTGTGTGTGTGTGTGTGTGTGTGTGTGTGTGTGTGTGTGTGTGTGTGTGTGTGTGTGTGTGTGTGTGTGTGTGTGTGTGTGTGTGTGTGTGTGTGTGTGTGTGTGTGTGTGCTTACTCGCGCATGTAGGCGGGTGTGTTGGTGTTTTCTATTCTGTTAAAGCATCCCCCTGAAAACCGTAGCACGGTCTCATTAAGAGTTCCCACATCCATACAACACTCATACAGTGTGGGCAGTCAAACAGCATGGAGCCAACGGTGCATCACACATAAGACACCAGGGAAACCAATTCATTTCAACACCTGCTGGCAGGACATTGAAATTAAGTTAACAAATTGGAAAGTTCATCAAATGGTCAAATGGTTCAGTCATATGAATACGGAAGGCAGTTATGGTATTCATTGATGTCGCTTGCTAACATGCATTGGCTGTTAAGCTATGCATGTCCGAGCATGTCGCTGTGTTGAGGGAGCGTGGAGGAGTGACAGGGGAGGGCTGGGGAACACAGATGGAGTGTGTACTGTAAATAGAACACATACACTCCCTGCTGTGTGCTCACAGAGCTGTGAAGTTCAAAGTGCCTCTCCTCTCCTATCTGACACAAGGGCAACGCACACCCAGCTTGGGTGCTACGCACACACACACACAGATACACACACACACACACACACACACAGGATGATGTCATCAGCGCTGGACAGACTCTGAGTGGACCGTGCTACTGAGATGTCTGAGATATGGTCTCATATCTCTCATAGCACACCCCTCAGGGGTTAGGGTTAGCTCACTGTCTCTCTCTGTCTACAGTCCATAGAGGTTAGGGTTAGCTCACTGTCTCTCTGTCTACAGTCCACAGGGGTTAAGGTTAGCTTACTGTCTCTCTGTCTACAGTCCACAGGGGTTAAGGTTATCTCACTGTCTCTCTGTCTACACTCCACAGGGGTTAAGGTTAGTTCACTGTCTCTCTGTCTACAGTCCACAGGGGTTAGGGTTAGCTCACTGTCTCTCTCTGTCTACAGTCCATAGGGGTGAGGGTTAGCTCACTGTCTCTCTGTCTACAGTCCACAGGGGTTAGGGTTAGCTGACTGTCTCTCTGTCTACAGTCCACAGGGGTTAGGGTTAGCTCACTGTCTCTCTGTCTACAGTCCACAGGGGTTAGGGTTAGCTCACTGTCTCTCTGTCCACAATCCACAGGGGTTAGCTCACTGTCTCTCTCTGTCTATAGTCCACAGGAGTTAGGGCTAGCTCACTGTCTCTCTGTCTACAGTCCACAGGGGTTAGGGTTAGCTGACTGTATCTCTGTTTACAGTCCACAGGAATTAGGGTTAGCTCACAGTCTCTCTGTCTGCAGTCCACAGGGGTTAGGGTTAGCTCACTGTATCTCTGTCTACAGTCCACAGGGGTTAGGGTTAGCTCACTGTCTCTCTGTCTACACTCCACAGGGGTTAAGGTTAGCTCACTGGCTCTGTCTACAGTCCACAGTGGTTAGGGTTAGCTCACTGGCTCTGTCTACAGTCCACAGGGGTTAAGGTTAGTTCACTGTCTCTCTGTCTACAGTCCACAGGGGTTAGGGTTAGCTCACTGTCTCTCTCTGTCTACAGTCCATAGGGGTGAGGGTTAGCTCACTGTCTCTCTGTCTACATTCCACAGGGGTTAGGGTTAGCTGACTGTCTCTCTGTCTACAGTCCACAGGGGTTAGGGTTAGCTCACTGTCTCTCTGTCTACAGTCCACAGGGGTTAGGGTTAGCTCACTGTCTCTCTGTCCACAATCCACAGGGGTTAGCTCACTGTCTCTCTCTGTCTATAGTCCACAGGGGTTAGGGTTAGCTCACTGTATCTCTGGCTACAGTCCACAGGAGTTAGGGCTAGCTCACTGTCTCTCTGTCTACAGTCCACAGGGGTTAGGGTTAGCTGACTGTATCTCTGTTTACAATCCACAGGAATTAGGGTTAGCTCACAGTCTCTCTGTCTGCAGTCCACAGGGGTTAGGGTTAGCTCACTGTATCTCTGTCTACAGTCCACAGGGGTTAGGGTTAGCTCACATTCTCGCTGTCTACAGTCCACAGTGGTTAAGGTTAGCTCACTGGCTCTGTCTACAGTCCACAGTGGTTAGGGTTAGCTCACTGGCTCTGTCTACAGTCCACAGGGGTTAGGGTTAGCTCAATGGCTCTGTCTACAGTCCACAGGGGTTAGGGTTAGCTCACTGGCTCTGTCTACAGTCCACAGGGCCTAGCAGCTGCCTGTCTCTCTGTCTACAGTGATAGACACATCTGAACACTTGCCCTCGGGCTCCAAGGACACTTTTTCATTTGGCCCAACAGTGCCCCATGATATGGCTCTATGGAAAATGGATTCCCCATCATGCAACACCCCTCCATCTCCTCTCCTCCTCCTTCTCATCCCTCTGTTTCTGGGTCTTGAAATGCTGTTGGTCGGTCTGCGAGATGCTGGGCAGCTGGAGGGATGAGAGTGAGCTAATATACGTTATCTATCCATATTTTACAGTGGATTATTCCATTATTCATAGAGCTTAGCTGAGTGAGTGGCCATTATTCGGGTCCGCTTTAAGTAGCTTACATTTCTATACATTATTCAGTATTTATACAGCTGGAAATGAAATGAGCCAATTCAGGTTAAGTACCGTGCCCTACTGCTCAGGGCTAGTAGGGTGGTGGTTTCTCTCATCTCATCCTAGTTTCTCTGACCAGGACACCCATTACATACTGTATCACTGATGGCTTCATTTGGCCAGAGAAAGAGAGGGAGAGAGAGGGGTGAAGAGACAGGGTCCAAAGAGAGGGGGAGAGAGAGCGGTGAAGAGACAGGGTCCAAAGAGAGGGGGAGAGAGAGAGGTGAAGAGACAGGGTCCAAAGAGAGGGGGAGAGAGAGAGCGGGGATAGAGGGAATTAGAGAGGAGACATACTGTAGAGGGAGAGAGAGGGAGAGGGAGGGGAAAGATAGGAGAGAGAGAGAGTTAGAGAGGATACATACTGTAGATATAGAGAGAGTTAGAGAGGAGACATACTGTAGATAGAGAGTTAGAGAGGAGATATACTGTAGAGAGAGAGGGGAGAGAGTTAGAGAGGAGACATACTGTAGAGAGAGAGAGGAGAGAGTTAGAGATGAGACATACTGTAGAGAGAGAGGGGAGAGAGTTAGAGAGGAGACATACTGTAGAGAGAGAGGAGAGAGTTAGAGAGGAGACGTACTGTAGAGAGAGAGAGGAGAGAGTTAGAGATGAGACATACTGTAGAGAGAGAGGGAAGAGAGTTAGAGCGGAGACATACTGTAGAGAGAGAGGGGAGAGAGTTAGAGAGGAGACATACTGTAGAGAGAGAGAGGAGAGAGTTAGAGATGAGACATACTGTAGAGAGAGAGGGGAGAGAGTTAGAGAGGAGACATACTGTAGAGAGAGAGAGGAGAGAGTTAGAGATGAGACATACTGTAGAGAGAGAGGGGAGAGAGTTAGAGAGGAGACATACTGTAGAGAGAGGGGAGAGAGTTAGAGAGGAGACATACTGTAGAGAGAGAGGGGAGAGAGTTAGAGAGGAGACATACTGTAGAGAGAGGGGAGAGAGAGGGCGAGTTAGAGAGGAGACATACTGTAGAGAGAGAGGGGAGAGAGAGGAGAGAGAGTTAGAGAGGAGACATACTGGAGAGAGAGGGGAGAGAGAGGGCGAGTTAGAGAGGAGACATACTGTAGAGAGAGGGGAGAGAGTTAGAGAGGAGACATACTGTAGAGAGAGAGGGGAGAGAGTTAGAGAGGAGACATACTGTAGAGAGAGAGGGGAGAGAGTTAGAGAGGAGACATACTGTAGAGAGAGGGGAGAGAGAGGGCGAGTTAGAGATGAGACATACTGTAGAGAGAGAGGGGAGAGAGAGGAGAGAGAGTTAGAGAGGAGACATACTGTAGAGAGAGGGGAGAGAGAGGGCGAGTTAGAGAGGAGACATACTGTAGAGAGAGAGGGGAGAGAGAGGAGAGAGAGTTAGAGAGGAGACATACTGTAGAGAGAGGGGAGAGAGAGGGCGAGTTAGAGAGGAGACATACTGTAGAGAGAGAGGGGAGAGAGAGGAGAGAGAGTTAGAGAGGAGACATACTGTAGAGAGAGAGGGGAGAGAGAGAGAGTTAGAGAGGAGACATACTGTAGAGAGAGGGGAGAGAGAGAGGAGACATACTGTATAGAGAGAGAGAGAGGAGACATACTGTAGAGAGAGAGGGGAGAGAGCGAGAGAGAGGAGACATACTGTAGAGAGAGAGGGGGGAGAGAGAGAGAGAGAGAGAGAGAGAGAGAGAGGAGACATACTGTAGAGAGAGAGAGAGAGGAGACATACTGTAGATAGAGAGGGGAGAGAGCGAGAGAGAGGAGACATACTGTAGAGAGGGGGGAGAGAGAGAGAGAGAGAGAGAGAGAGGAGACATACTGTAGAGAGAGAGAGGGAGAGAGAGAGAGAGGAGACATACTGTAGAGAGAGAGGGGAGAGAGTTAGAGAGGAGACATACTGTAGAGAGAGAGGGGAGAGAGTTAGAGAGGAGACTTACTATAGAGAGAGAGAGGGGAGAGAGACAGAGCTCCAACCAGACCAGAGGATGAGTCCGTGCTTAGTGTTTGATGGCTGATCCCAGATGGAGGGCGTGATGTGATGTGATTCTACTTCCTGACCAGGTCAGCCGCTCCAATGTGGTGCTCTAATGATGACGAATGGCCCTCCTGACCACGAAAATCTATTTTAGATTTTTTTGTAGCGAGGGGGTCGTCTGTGGACCCAGCGTGCACATGAGCGCCGTTCACATTTAATCTGTGGAGCTATTGATCAAGGAGCTTTCTCTCCCTTCCGCCGCAATGGTACCCCTCACTCCCCAACCAAATCTGGTTCTCTACCTCTTTCCTCTCCACCCCAGCACCACAGCTGGGCCCTGCACCCCTGGAACAGCCAGTCAAGCGAGATCTTTTCATTCCGATCCTCTCCAAAACCAGTTACATGTGCTACATACAAATCACCTAATCAGACAAAATCATTAAGCTGGATAGTGTCTCCCACTGCATCCTCACTGTGCTTGTTTGTGTATGTGTAAGACTACGTATGCCACCGTGGGGCGTGTCGAACACTGAGTGGATGGCGATGTGACGAGCTTCGACGTGTGTGTAGGTGTGTTGCTGTGACGCCGTCGGATACATTTCCATGTGTATGGACACAGGACTAATTAAATCCACCAGCTCACTCATTCAGACCGCTGAAGGCCTGGCACAGAGTCAGACACAGATTGGTGTGTGTATGTCTGTAAGCTAACAGACCAGGGAAGGGGGAGTGTGTGTGTGTGTGTGTGTGTGTGTGTGTGTGTGTGTGTGTGTGTGTGTGTGTGTGTGTGTGTGTGTGTGTGTGTGTGTGTGTGTACGTATGAGTGTGTGTGTACGAGTGTGAGAGAATGGACCAAGCATGTGGGTTGGTTACACATTGAGGAGGTGTTCACATTGCTAGTGCTGTCTGTGTGCTTGCACTAAAATTGGAAATGTGATCAGCAGAGATACACTCTAGTGTTGGTTTTACTCGTACCAGGTCAAAGGAAACAGTGGAATGATACAGAGCCTGACCAACAGCTGGTTTGTTCAGCCGGACAGCTCTAGTCTGCATGCACAGGCATGACAACCCATGAGACAAAAGCCATGCAGTATATCAGGAGTGGGAGACACTCAGATTGAATACAGATGCTATTCATATCTGTGGCTCTCTGTGGCCCCTCAGAAGGCCTGTGTGTGTGTAACAGGACAACAGGGGAGGCCCCTCTGTCACGTGAGAAACGGAGAGGAGAGGAGGCTAGTTCTTACTGAGCCATGAGGCTGGCTTGCCCTGCCTGCATGTTGCTGTTAATTGAAACAGAATGCCAGTGTGCTTGTATCTCTCTCTCTCCCACCTCAGAAGTGGGTCTTTCACTCAGCTTCACTCAGCTGTTTCCTTCTGCTGTCTCAAATCTAAACTGTATAGATGCATTCTGCCTCCCCCTGACCCCCTGACCCCCACCCCATCACTCCTCATGGCTAGTTCACTCATGGCATGACAGCAGAAACAAATGGCCATATTAAGGGGGATGACCTTAACCTCATACTGCTCTGTGTGTGTGTGTGCTAGGGACTCTTTCCTTTCTTTCCATACAGCTTGCGTGCCATGTGTGCATGTGTGCATGTGTGCATGTGTGCATGTACAGTGCCTTGCAAAGGTATTCACAACCTGTAATTTAAATGTATCTTCATTTGGACTTCATGTAATGGACATACACAAAATAGTCCAAATTGGTGAAGTGAAATGAAAAAAAAATCTAATGGAAAAGTGGTGTGTGCATATGTATTCAACACTCTGCTATTACCTTCAGAAGTCACACAATTAGTTAAATAAAGTCCACCTGTGTAAAATCTAATCGTCACCTGATCTGTCACATGATCTCAGTATATATACACCTGTTCTGAAAGGCCCCAGAGTCTGCAACACCACTAAGCAAGTGGCAACACCAAGCAAGTGGCACCATGAAGACCAAGGAGCTCTCCAAACAGGTCAGGGACAAAGTTGTGGAGAAGTACAGATCAGGGTTAGGTTATAAAAAATATCAAAAACTTTGAACATCCCATGGAGCACCATTAAATACATTATTAAAAAATGGACAGAATATGGCACCACAACAAATCCACCAAAACTCACGGACCAGGCAAGGAGGGCATTTATCAGAGAGGCAACAAAGAGACCAAAGATAACCCTGAAGGAGCTGCAAAGCTCCACAGTGGAGATAAGAGTATTTGTCCATAGGATCACTTTAGCCGTACACTTCACAGAGCTGGGCTTTACGGAAGAGTGGTCAGAAAATAATCCATTGCTTAAAGAAAAAAATAATCAAACATGTTTGGTGTTTGCCAAAAGGCATGTGGGAGACTCCCCAAACATATGGAAGAAGATATTCTGGTCAAATTGAGCGTTTTGGCCATCAAGGAAAATGCTATGGCTGGCGCAAATCCAAAACCTCTCAGCACCCCAAGAACATCATCCCCAGTGCTTCCCCAGTGAAGCATGGTGGTGGCAGCATCATGCTGTGGGGATGTTTTTCATCAGCAGGGACTGGGAAACTGGTGTGATTTTAAGGAATGATGGATGGCGCTAAATACAGGAAAATTCTTGAGGGAAACCTGTTTCAGTCTTCCAGAGATTTGAGACTGGGATGGAAGTTAACCATCCAGCAGGACAATTACCCTAAGCATACTGCTAAAGCAACACTCGAGTAGTTTAAGGGGAAACATTTAAATGTCATGGAATGGCCTAGTCAAAGCCCAGACCTCAATCCAATTGAGTATCTGTGGTATGACTTAAAGATTGCTGTACACCAGTTGAACCCATCCAACTTGAAGGAGCTGGAGCAGTTTTGCCTTGAAGAATGGGCAAAAATCCCAGTCTCTAGATGTGCCAAGCTTATAGAGACATACCTCAAGAGACTTGCAGTTGTAATTGCTGCAAAAGGTGGCTCTACAAAGTATTGACTTTGGGGGGCTGAATAGTTATGCACGCTCAAGTTTTCTTGTTTGTTTCACAATAAATAATATTTTGTATCTTCCAAGAGATTTTGGGGGGGGGGGTTGTATCATTTGATTTACACAACATGCCTGAGGGCCTGATATGTATGTGTTTATTGAGAGAGGCTTTAACGGGATGAAGATTTATTGTAGGCCAGGCCTGGCTGCGTTGCTCCCTCCACTCCACAGATAGATAAATACATGGAAATTGGGTCCATTTGTCACTGCCAGGATCTGGCTGAGCTCTGGACTACCTGGACCAGCAGGGCTCTGTCAGTGTGCCAGCCTCAGCCCCTATCAGGCCCTATCAGCCCCTTCCATCCTGCCCCAGTAGGCCCCCTACACCCCTCTCCACCACTCTCCTCCTCCCCACATCGTACCCCAGCAGAGGACACCGCCACAGGGATGGCTGCTCTTCTGTTTGTATATGCAGAGTGTGTGTTTATGTGTGTGCACTCATGCTATTTCCTGGTCGTATGCATGAGTGACTCCTGCATACTAATGAGCGTGTTCAGATGGCCCTTTTAATGAGCGTGTTTTCACATGGCCCTTTTAATGATGATAGAACAGGGAGAGTGGAAAATAGCTCATCCAAACCTACAGGGCAGTAAATACACTTTGCTCAAAGTGGCCGTGTGTTTCAGTTTGATTGAAGCAGTTTTCTTTTCCTGACTTCAGGCCCACCATGATGCTCTTATTAATACGTTGGATGTGTTTGAGATGAGTTAGTGTTGGCCGGCTCTGAGGTTATGGGGCAGAGGCCAATGACAGTACAGCATTGACAAGGTAGAGGAAGTAGACAATGGGGGAGATGTGTTTTAATTGAGAGATGTTGTCATCAGCGTGTTGGATGGGAAGCAAGATAACATAATTGATCTATGCTTAAACACTGAAACCTGTGTTAATGGACTCATTTCTTAATGTCTTGCAGAACTGCCACAACTTCATTCTCTCACTCTGGTGTATTCTGTTTTGGCAAGCGAGACCCTCTTGAACATGATAGGCTGGGATTCCAGCCAAAGGCTGTACAGCTAATGGCTTTGGATAGAGTTGGTTGCCTGATGACTCACTCTGAATTCTTCCACTGTTCTATTGATTGCTACATACTTCAGTCTGAATCTGCCATCGTTTAAGTTGTTTGTAGTGACAAGGGAGGTTGTACAAAACAAAGTCATCAGCGATTGGATCGTCTCTAACCAATCAGAATTTTCAATACGTCACTTTATCCACGTGTGGTCTGGCTCTTTCCCAAGCCATGGTTTCTGGGACCAATCAGACGGTCCAAATTTGATAGCATTAGGGTTGGGCATGTACTCGAACAGACATCAAAACTCGATCTTTAATCAGAGATTTAAAAAAATAATAATACTGTGAAATTATTTGGTGGAATGTGCTTTGTGGCTGCCCGAATGGGCAAGTGAAATGTTACCCATAAAAAATGTTGACTTGAAGATAACGTTAATTTGCTTTGGTTCTAGTGTTCCATTTGTACATGTGCATTGTACAGGGCACCCCAAAAAATTTACCAAGCCAAGCATCAAACAGTTCTTCTCCCTAAATTCCCTTTCCCCTCCGTGTCTCACTCACTCAATTGTGTTCCAACTGCTTCCTCTACAAATCAAATCAAATTTTATTTGTAACATGCACCGAATACAACAGGTGTAGAGCTTACCGTGAAATGCTTACCTACAAGCCCTTCACCAGCAATTCAGTTTTCAGAAAAATAATAGTTAAGAAAAATATTTGAAAAAATAGCAACAATAAAATAACAATAACAAGGCTATAAACAGGGGGTACCGCTACCAAGTCAATGTGTGAGGATTACAGGTTAGTCGAGGTAATTGAGGTAATAAGTACATGTAGGTAGGGGTAAAGTGACAATGCATAGATAATAAACAATAAACAGCTAGTAGCAGCAGCTTAAAAAAAGGGGAGGTCAATGCAAATAATCCGGGTAGTCATTTGATTAGCTGTTCAGCAGTCTTATCATTTGGGGGTAGAAGCTGTTCAGAAGCCTTTTGGCTCTAGACTTGGTGCTCCGGTACCGCTTGCCGAGCGGTAGTAGAGAGAACAGTCTATGACTAGGGTGGCTGGAGTCTTTGGTAATTTGTAGGGCCCTCTGACACCACCTGTTATAGATGTCCTGGATGGCAGGAAGCTTGGCCCCAGAAGCTTGGCACTCTCTGTAGAGCCTTGCGGTCGGGGGCCGAGCCAGGAGGTGATGCAACCATGCTCTCAATGGTGCAGCTGTAGAACTTTTTGAGGATCTGAGGACACATGCCAAATCAGTCTCCTGAGGGGGAATAGGCATTGTTGTGCCCTCCTCACGACTGTGTTGGTGTGTTTGGACCATCATAGTTTGTTGGTGATGTGGACACCAAGGAACTTGAGGCTCTCAACCTGCTCCACTACAGCCCCGTCGATGAGAATGGGGGCGTGCTCGGCCCTCCTTTTCCTGTAGTCCACAATAATTTCCTTTGTCTTGATCACGTTGAGGAAGCGGTTGTTTTCCTGGCACCACACTTCCAGGTCTCTGACCTCCTCCCTATAGGCTGTCTCGTCATTGTCGGTGATCAGGCCCACCACTGTTGTGTTGTTGACAAACTTAATGATGTTGTTGGAGTCGTGCTTTGCCACACAGTCATGGGTGAACAGGGAGTACAGGAGGGAACTAATCACGCACCCCTGAGGGGCACCTGTGTTGAGGATCAGAGTGGCAGATGTGTTGTTGCTTACCCTTACCACCGGCCAGTCAGGAAGTCCAGGATCCAGTTGCAGAGGGAGGTGTTTAGTCTCAGTGTCCTTAGCTTTGTGATGAGCTTTGTGGGCACTATGGTGTTGAACGATGAGCTATAGTCGATGAACAGCACTCTCACGTAGCTGTTCCTTTTGTCCAGGTGGGAAAGGGCAGTGTTGAGTGCAATCGAGATTGCGTCATCTGTGGCTCTGTTGGGGCTGTATGCAAATTGGAGTGGGTCAAGGGTGTCTGGGATGATGGTGTTGATGTAAGCCATGACCAGCCATTCAAAGCTCTTCATACTACATACGTGAATGCTACGAGTCGGTAGTCATATTGGCAGGTTACCTTGGTGTTCTTGGGAACAGGGACTATGGTGGTCTGCTTGAAACATGTAGGTTTTACAGACTCGGTCAGGGGGAGGTTGAAAATGTCAGTGAAGATACTTGCCAGTTAGTCAGCGGAATGCTCTGAGGTCATGTCCTGGTAATCCGTCTGACCCTGCGGACGTGTGAATGTTGACCTGTTCTTGCTCACATCGGCTACGGTGAGCGTGATCACACAGTCGCCCGGAACAGCTGGTGCACTCTTGCGTGCTTCAGTGTTACTTGCCTCAAAGCGTGCATAGAAGTAATTAGCTCGTTAGGCTTTTGACACTGGGCAGCTTAAGTAGGCTTCCCTTTGTAGTCTGTAATAGTTTCCAAGCTTGGCAGTCTCTATGGGGGGTGCCACAGGGTTCAATTCTCAGTCCGACTCTCTTCTCTGTATACATCAATGATGCCGCTCTTGCTGCTGGTGATTCTTTGATCCACCTCTACGCAGACGACACCATTCTGTATACCTCTGGCCCTTCTTTGGACACTGTGTTAACTAACCTCCAGATGAGCTTCAATGCCATACAACTCTCCTTCTGTGGACTCCAACTTCTCTTAAATGCAAGTAAAATGAAATGCATGCTCTTCAAAAGATCGCTGCCCGCACCTGCCTGCCCGTCCAGCATCACTACTCTGGACTGTTCTGACTTAGAATATGTGGACAACTACAAATACCTAAGTGTATGGTTAGACTGTAAACTCTCCTTCCAGACTCACATTAAACATCTCCAATCTAAAATTAAATCTAGAATTAAATCTCAGTGTCCTATTTCGCAACAAAGCATCCTTCACTCATGCTGCCAAACATACCCTCGTAAAACTGACCATCCTACCGATCCTCAACTTCGGCGATATCATTTACAACACTCTACCCAACAAATTGGATGTAGTCTATCACAGTGCCATCCGTTTTGTCACCAAAGCCCCATATACTACCCACCACTGTGACCTGTATGCTCTCGTTGGCTGGCCCTCGCTTCATACTCGTCGCCAAACCCACTGTCTCCAGGTCACCAACAAGTGTCTGCTAGGTAAAGTCCCGCCTTATCTCAGCTCACTGGTCACCATCATAGCACCCACCCGTAGCATGTGCTCCAGCAGGTCACCCCCACTGGTCACCCCCACCCCCACTGCTCTGGTCACCCCCAAAGCCAATTCTTCCTTCGGCCGCCTTTCCTTCCAGTTCTCTGCTGCCAATGACTGGAACGAACTGCAAAAATCACTAAAGCTGGAGATTCTTACCTCCCTCATTAGCTTTAAGCACCAGCTGTCAGAGCAGCTCACAGATCACTGCACCTGTACATAGCTCATCTGTAAATAGCCCATCCAATCTACCTCATCCCCATACTGTTATTTACTAATTTATATTGCTCCTTTGCACCCCAGTATCTCTACTGCACATTCATCTTCTGCATATTCTACCATTCCAGTGTTTAATTGGTATATTGTAATTACTTTGCCACCATGGCCTATTTATTGCCTTACCTCTCTTATCCTACCTCATTTGCACATGCTGTATATAGATTTTTCTATATACAGCAAACATACAATATTATTGATTGTATGTTTGTTTATTCCATGTGTAACTCTGTGTTGTTGTATGTGTCGAACAGCTTTGCTTTATCTTGGCCAGGTCGCAGTTGCAAATGAGAACTTGTTCTCAACTAGCCTACCTGGTTAAATAAAGGTGAAATAAAACATTTTAAAAAAAGAATCCGCCGAGTTTCGTAGCCTGTGTAGTAGGATTCAATCTTAGTCATGTGTTTATGCTTTTCCTGGTTGATTGTTTGTCTGGGGGCATAGCAGGATTTCTTATAAGCGTCTGGGTTAGAGTCCCGCTCCTTGAACGTCATCCATGCAATTATTGATGAAATTGGTGACTGATGTGATATACTCCTCAATGCCATCGGATGAGTCCCGGGAACATGTTCCTGCCTGTACTAACAAAACAGTCCTGTAGCTTAGAATCTGCGTCATCTGACCACTTCCGTATTAACCTCAACGGATCTATGCTAACGTGCGCTAATGTGACTAGAATGACAGTGTAAGTAACAGCAAACTTTCCAGGACATAGACATAGACATAGGGGCAGAAAGCTTAAATTCCTGTGCAGTGTCCAATTTATAGTAGTTATTACATTGAAAAAATACCATGCTATTGTTTGAGCAGAGTGCACAACAACAAAAAACTTGTCACGGCAACTGGTTTGATACATTCACCTTTGAAGGTAAATCATGTACATATATTTAGTAATCTTGCTCTGATTTGTCATCCTGAGGGTCCCAGAGATTAAATGTAGAATAGTTTTATTTGATAAAATCTGTTTTTACAGTGCCTTGCGAAAGTATTCGGCCCCCTTGAACTTTGCGACCTTTTGCCACATTTCAGGCTTCAAACATAAAGATATAAAACTGTATTTTTTTGTGAAGAATCAACAACAAGTGGGACACAATCATGAAGTGGAACGACATTTATTGGATATTTCAAACTTTTTTAACAAATCAAAAACTGAAAAATTGGGCGTGCAAAATTATTCAGCCCCTTTACTTTCAGTGCAGCAAACTCTCTCCAGAAGTTCAGTGAGGATCTCTGAATGATCCAATGTTGACCTAAATGACTAATGATGATAAATACAATCCACCTGTGTGTAATCAAGTATCCGTATAAATGCACCTGCACTGTGATAGTCTCAGAGGTCTGTTAAAAGCGCAGAGAGCATCATGAAGAACAAGGAACACACCAGGCAGGTCCGAGATACTGTTGTGAAGAAGTTTAAAGCCGGATTTGGATACAAAAAGATTTCCCAAGCTTTAAACATCCCAAGAAGCACTGTGCAAGCGATAATATTGAAATGGAAGGAGTATCAGACCACTGCAAATCTACCAAGACCTAGCCGTCCCTCTAAACTTTCAGCTCATACAAGGAGAAGACTGATCAGAGATGCAGCCAAGAGGCCCATGATCACTCTGGATGAACTGCAGAGATCTACAGCTGAGGTGGGAGACTCTGTCCATAGGACAACAATCAGTCGTATATTGCACAAATCTGGCCTTTATGGAAGAGTGGCAAGAAGAAAGCCTTTTCTTAAAGATATCCATAAAAAGTGTTGTTTAAAGTTTGCCACAAGCCACCTGGGAGACACACCAAACATGTGGAAGAAGGTCAGATGAAACCAAAATTGAACTTTTTGGCAACAATGCAAAACGTTATGTTTGGCGTAAAAGCAACACAGCTGAACACACCATCCCCACTGTCAAACATGGTGGTGGCAGCATCATGGTTTGGGCCTGCTTTTCTTCAGCAGGGACAGGGAAGATGGTTAAAATTGATGGGAAGATGGATGGAGCCAAATACAGGACCATTCTGGAAGAAGACCTGAGACTGGGACGGAGATTTGTCTTCCAACAAGACAATGATCCAAAACATAAAGCAAAATCTACAATGGAATGGTTCAAAAACAAACATATCCAGGTGTTAGAATGGCCAAGTCAAAGTCCAGACCTGAATCCAATCGAGAATCTGTGGAAAGAACTGAAAAATGCTGTTCACAAATGCTCTCCATCCAACCTCACTGAGCTCGAGCTGTTTTGCAAGGAGGAATGGGAAAAAATTTCAGTCTCTCGATGTGCAAATCTGATAGAGACATACCCCAAGCGACTTACAGCTGTAATCGCAGCAAAAGGTGGCGCTACAAAGTATTAACTTAAGGGGGCTGAATAATTTTGCACGCCCAATTTTTCAGTTTTTGATTTGTTAAGAAAGTTTGAAATATCCAATAAATGTCGTTCCACTTCATGATTGTGTCCCACTTGTTGTTGATTCTTCACAAAAAAATACAGTTTTATATCTTTATGTTTGAAGCCTGAAATGTGGCAAAAGGTCGCAAAGTTCAAGGGGGCCGAATACTTTCGCAAGGCACTGTATATTCAAATTTAGGAACTGGGTTCTACAGTTTGAACCCTTGCTGTCTCTGGCTCCACACCCGCCCCGCCCGGCCATCTAGATGTGTGAAAGTTAGTGTATAATCTAATGATCCATCATGTATGGGAGTGTGTAAACTTCAATTTTGCCATACCATATCATTTTTGTATGTTCTCTGTAGTTATGTACTTGAAAATGTATCAATTAACCAATTCAGCACATTTGGGAAGACTTGATACAAAATACTGTGCTTCACTGGATCAGTCTGAAACTTTGTATTATATTTTACCAGATCTAATGTGTTATATTCTCCTACATTAATATCACAGTTCGACAAACTTCAAAGTGTTTCCTTTCAAATGGTTTCAAGAATATGCATATCCTTGCTTCAGGTCCTGAGCTACAGGCAGTTAGATTTGGGTATGTCATTTTATGCGAAAATTGAAAAAGAGAGTACGATCCTCAAGAGGTTTTAAGCCTAGGCCTACTGACAAAACAGATGCCGTGGCTCTAATTAATCACCATACAATGTTCAATGTGGAATTGTTAATCCATTTGGAAAATTCCAAAGAACTGGCAGAATAAACTAAATCGAACGTCTATATATCGAAAAGAAAGCCATGAGTCTGGGTAGCCAGGCAATACAGTTGGTGGGAGACTATAAATTCTTATCTAACCAAAAGAGCAGTAACCACATAAAGCAGGCACGCGATCAGGCTGTTTATATGTATATTTATTTAACAGTCTATTGGGACGTTATGACTGTGAAGCCTGGTCGTTGGAAGAATATTTACAGTAGTTCACATTAACCATATTTTATATGCTTGTCTCTCTCCCCTCTGGTTAGCAAAGTGGAATTTAAGGGGATGTTTATAGAGCTGATGTTTAATGATAAATGACTTTGCCCTGTTTGGCTCCTTGGCTGTTGTATAGCAGATGCTTTTGTCATGCTTTTGGTGCCTGGGTTTTTGAAACCTCAGCTTCAGTCTCAGTTCATTCATAATGACGAAGACGGTAGTAATGTCCTCACCATCACCACACTCATTTCTCTGTTAATGAACTTGATGTGATTGTCCTAACTAGACGTCGTATAAGTAGGATGAGGCTGACCGGCCCCTGGGATGATTTCTATATAGACTAGAACCATCTGTCTCATCAGTGCCTTCTTCATTACGTTTGTCTGTGTTGAGAATCAGCTGAAGATGTTTTTACATCGGAGGGGAAAAGCTGAGACAGAGGAGAAGCCACAAGATTTAGACTGGCATTCCTGAGACACTGGAGAAATGAGGAGAGAGGGAGACAGAGAGAGGGGATGGAATGGAGACCACATCACGAGTGGGAAAGAGGGAGAGAACAGAGAGGAAAAGTTGTCATACAAAAATGTTGACTGGAGGAGATGTTAGAGAGAAGGGTTGTTAAAGAGAACAGAAAATAACATGAGAGGAGAGAGAGAGAGAGATTGGGGGATAGCAGCAGAGGGGAGAAGCAGAGAGAATAGGGAGAAACACCAGGGAGAGTGTGTGTGTGGTTTGGAAAGATGATGCCAACCTGTGCTGCTCTAATTCTCCACCAGCACCAGTGAGGAATAGCCCTCATCAATTTACACACACACACACACACACACACACACACACACACACACACACACACACACACACACACACACACACACACACACACACACACACACACACACACACACACACACACACACGAAAAGCCCAGTTCCAAGAATTATCAAGGCACAAGGTGAGACCCAAATGCAGACACAGTAGGCAGATGGTTGGAGTCTTACAATGTTTATTAATCCAAAGAGAATGGTCGTGGACAGGCAAAAAGGTCAAAACCAGATCCAGAGTCCAGGAGGTACAGAATGGCATACAGGCTCGTGGTCAAGGCAGGCAGAATGGTCAGGCAGGCGGGTACAAAGTCCAGAAACAGGCAAGGGTCAAAACCGGGAAGACTAGAAAAAGAAGAATGCAAAAACGCTGGTTGACTTGGATGAACTGGCACAGAGGGACAGGAAACACAGGGATAAATACACTGGGGAAAATAAGCGACACCTGGAGGGTGTCACAAGGACAGGTGAAACAGATCATGGCATGACAAGGATGTTCTCCGTCCATGTGTATACCAACTCACACCCACACTGACAAACCATTGGCCTACACACTCAGTTATTCCATGGTCAACCTCCCAACCCCCAATGACCTTTATATGCTATCAACACCTCTATGTTTCCTCTGTTATTGGTCATTATGGTTCAGTCCTCATATGACCAGATCAATAATCTGCTCGCTCAACACAAGATCTGTCTGGAAGGTCCAACTAACCCCTCTCTGTCATAAAAGGAACTGACCTCACTGAGTTACCTTATGATGGTGCCAGGGCAGGTGTTGATGGATAATTGGACATAGTCGACGGGGAAATAATGATAAATAATTTTAAGAATGATACAGCAGGGTGTCTCAACCCAACACTTATGTCTCCATTCATTTCTGTGGTTGGCAGATGACACACATTCATCTCCCTGGCGACCGGGAGGAACAACACCTTGAGGCTGGCAGCTAGCATCAACGGCTAGGACACGTCAGTCAGTCAGGGAATAGCCATGTTGAAATCAAAAATGGACATAAGTGTAAATATCCTCCAGGGATACAAACGTGTTTCTGATGAGGATATATTGGAGATAGAGAGAGGAGCATTGAGGAGATAGAGGGAGGTGGAGTGAGGTGGGAGGAGGTGGGGGCTATGATTGGGTAGGAGGCAGGTGTGTCCCACCACAAATATGACACTGTTTTTCATCTTCCTGGAAGCGTGTGATTTAATTACAGGTGTTTTTCAGATTGACGCTCTCTTCTCGCCTGTTGGAATGTGTGAAATATCCCGTTTATGTTTTGGAGACTGTGGTTGAGCTCTGCTTTTAAATGGAACTATGATTACAGTTAAATACATTAGCTGCGGTTGGACTGGGGACAATAGAGAAAATTGTAGTATATAATTTATACATGTCCAAATTAAAAGAGAAAATATAACACGGACACAGGCAGGCATGCATGTAGACACACACACACACACACACATGGCATGCACGTACACACACTACTCCTGAATTTCAGAACACGAGCCCCAGCCGATCCCTCCCTGTCCTCCCCGAACGTGGCCCTTGTAGGGGGTGCGTACTGCCGGCAGAGAAGTCAGGCGCAGGAGAGCAACTGATTTACAATGGTCCAGTTAAATAAACAAAACCACCGTAAACAGAACAATAAATAAATGGGTAAACAAATCCCGTTACACACCAGCATAACGTACACAAGCACTACAACAAACAATTCCGGACAAGGACATGGGGGGAACAGAGGGTTAAATACACAACATGTAATGATGGACTTGAAACCAGGTGTGTGGGAAGACAAGACAAGACAAAACAAATGGAAAATGAAAGGTGGATCGGCGATGGCTAGAAGACCGGTGACGTCGACCGCCAAACGCCGCCCGAACAAGGAGAGGGACCGACTTCGGCGGAGGTCGTGACAGCCCTTTGACCACAACTTCAAACAGAACGGCGTATCAGAAGCATGGCAGGCTAAACATGTAATATACATTTTTTATATGTCACTTTTTTCCCCTTCATACAGCAAACTACCTTTCCGCCTCCCCCTTCCCACACGTCAGTGCTTTAGAAAGACTGATCACCCTGTGTGCTGCTTTATCAGGCGTGCTTACTGTACGATAATCAATTTGAGAGAGACTGAGAGGGAGAGAAAAGTGTGAAATTATTCATCAGGGCCCCTTTGTATGAGGATGGTGGAGGTGTGGGGGTTGGGTGGGGACCAGCACCACACTGCACCACACCGGCCTCATAATTAGAGGAGAGACGGTGCTCCAGGAAAGGGAGGGAAGGGAATAAGGGGCAGTAATGGGGGGCACAGCTACCCAAACCATGATTTGTTGATACATTGGGAACACATTTTGAGGGGGCAGGGTTGTTGAGCTCAGTGCATGGCTGTAGGTCTATGGTTGGCTGTGGTTGGTTACGGTGGCAGATTGACTGACAATGTCAGCCCTTCTGCTGGTGGTGGAACACCTCTCACTTACACGCCTCAGCACGTTTCCATCAGAGAGACATCAGGACGCTCAGTGTGTGTGTACGTGTGGTGTGTGTATAGGAATGACACGTGCTGCTCTGTTGGAACTTGGCAGAGAGAGAGAGAGAGAGAGAGAGAGAGAGAGAGAGAGAGAGAGAGAGAGAGAGAGAGAGAGAGAGAGAGAGAGAGAGAGAGAGAGAGAGAGAGAGAGAGAGAGAGAGAGAGAGAGAGAGAGAGAGAGAGAGAGAGAGAGAGAGAGAGAGAGAGAGAGAGAGAGAGAGAGAGAGAGAGAGAGAGAGAGAGAGAGAGAGAGAGAGAGAGAGAGAGAGAGAGAGAGAGAGAGAGAGAGAGAGAGAGAGAGAGAGAGAGAGAGAGAGAGAGAGAGAGAGAGAGATGTTAGCAACACAAGGTGATAGGTCCAAGGTGAGGGCAGGGCACTACTGTACATGCATTACTCTACATGTCCCACCCCCCTTTCCTACCTACTGAGACCAGAGAGAGAACACTACACAGGTCGCCACGGAAACGTAGCCCGCCACCCTCTACCTCCAAATCACATTGCAACGACTGAATGGTCAGTCTTCATGGAAATTCTCCTCTATTCTTTCTGTGTTTTTTACTTATTTTTTACTTCCTCTCTTTCTCAATGTCTTTCTCCGAGGAGTGGAGGATAGGAACATGTTCTGTCTCTTTCTCTGAGGAATGGAGGATAGGAACATGTTCTGTCTCTTTCTCTGAGGAGTGGAGGATAGGAACATGTTCTGTCTCTTTCTCTGAGGAGTGGAGGATAGGAACATGTTCTGTCTCTTTCTCTGAGGAGTGGAGGATAGGAACATGTTCTGTCTCTTTCTCTGAGGAGTGGAGGATAGGAACATGTTCTGTCTCTTTCTCTGAGGAGTGGAGGATAGGAACATGTTCTGTTTCTCTGAGGAGTGGAGGATAGGAACATGTTCTGTCTCTTTCTCTGAGGAGTGGAGGATAGGAACATGTTCTGTTTCTCTGAGGAGTGGAGGATAGGAACATGTTCTGTTTCTCTGAGGAGTGGAGGATAGGAACATGTTCTGTTTCTCTGAGGAGTGGAGGATAGGAACATGTTCTGTTTCTCTGAGGAGTGGAGGATAGGAACATGTTCTGTTTCTCTGAGGAGTGGAGGATAGGAACATGTTCTGTTTCTCTGAGGAGTGGAGGATAGGAACATGTTCTGTTTCTCTTTCTCTGAGGAGTGGAGGATAGGAACATGTTCTGTCTCTTTCTCTGAGGAGTGGAGGATAGGAACATGTTCTGTCTCTTTCTCTGAGGAGTGGAGGATAGGAACATGTTCTGTTTCTCTGAGGAGTGGAGGATAGGAACATGTTCTGTTTCTCTTTCTCTGAGGAGTGGAGGATAGGAACATGTTCTGTTTCTCTTTCTCTGAGGAGTGGAGGATAGGAACATGTTCTGTTTCTCTTTCTCTGAGGAGTGGAGGATAGGAACATGTTCTGTTTCTCTTTCTCTGAGGAGTTGAGGATAGGAACATGTTCTGTCTCTTTCTCTGAGGAGTGGAGGATAGGAATGTGTTCTGTCTCTTTCTCTGAGGAGTGGAGGATAGGAACATGTTCTGTTTCTCTTTCTCTGAGGAGTGGAGGATAGGAACATGTTCTGTCTCTTTCTCTGAGGAGTGGAGGATAGGAACATGTTCTGTCTCTTTCTCTGAGGAGTGGAGGATAGGAACATGTTCTGTCTCTTTCTCTGAGGAGTGGAGGATAGGAACATGTTCTGTCTCTTTCTCTGAGGAGTGGAGGATAGGAACATGTTCTGTCTCTCTTTCTTTTATGGATGTTTTGCTGCATTCTTTAAATGTCCACAATGATCCTTCCTCTTTGTCTAAATGTGATGCCTGGTGGCCCAGAGTATCTTATTATCCTGCTTGTCATCGCTTTCTCTATATTCTGGGCCCTTTTCCACTGCAGCCTGTCTCCACAGTCCTCCATTATCAGCCAGTCTGTGTAATATGAATAAGAGCCATTACTGTCAGAGCAGTGTGCCGAAAGGGGCTATTGAGCATTCACTAACTCTAGCGTTTATGTGTTTTCTAGGCGAGCATACACACATCTTGACAGGAGACATTTTGCGGGGGAAATTGAGACTCTATTTAGTTCTCAGTCCCAGCGACAGACAGAGTGGAGGAGAGAGGGGCAGGTAACGAGTGAAGGGAAGGAAAGGAAATGGGGAGGAGGGGGAGGTATATGGGGGAGACATGACTGTGCTGGGAGTGTGCTGTGATAAGACTGGCCCACAGTAGAGAGGCAGTGTGGGAAGGAGAGGAGAGAGAGAGAGACATGGGAAATTTCTCTCGTGTGGCTCCAGTCTGCTCGGGGGCTTCTGTTTCCTCCCACTTTAATGGGCTCTCCTTCCGTCACTCTTTCCCAGTCCCACTCCTTCCTCTGACATTCCTCCTTCTCTTCCTCACCCATCCCTCCTCCCTGGTGCATCTCACTCCAAACCCATGACACTGCTCTGTCCATCCTCTAATACTTCTCCTAGCGTAGATATATAATTACCGGACTCTGGGCTCCCACTGAGTGAAGGAAAGGAAGCATAGATATATATAATTACCAGAGCCAATGCTCCCAGTGAGCACAGTGATTGATACGTCTGTGGACCAGGCCATTTTGTAAGAACATTCATCCAACCTTATTATGGATTCAATTAAACTCCAGAACATCCAGTCCTCCTGGTATGGCTCCATTTACACAGTCCTCAATTACATTATGGGGTTTACTCATGCATTAGAGGAGAATCACTATTTAGGACCCAAATCTGTATTTTTGATGTAAATTGCATGTTATAGAAGTTTCTAGACAGTTTATTTTAGCATTTTCACTTGTTTTTGAGAAACTTATGCTACCGGCAATTAACTTCCTAAGCCTCATTCTGGAGTCCAAAACATGAATAAAGGCTCCAAAAACACCCAAATACATGCTTTTACAAATGGCAACGCTCTCAGTATCATGTTGAAGGTCTTCAGATGTTGCACACATGAAATTGTGTCAAGCATGTGTGTAGAGACGGATGATTGATGCCTGCCTCACAATAATCATGTTTAAATTTGCAGAATTTCCTCCTGGAATATATTTCCACTTATGAAGACGGGGGTGTGTGTAACCACTGATAATCAGATTGCTCAAAAAAATAGCATATATTTCATGTAGTTTGCACTGATGTGGCTGGAGACTGCATTGTTTCAGAGGCGCATCTGAAAGCAGCCAGCCAGGGGAAAGGATAATTTTACCACACAGAGATATTCATAGAGGTAGCCATACTGGAGATTACTCAGAATTATTAGAGATTTGTTTCTGCTGTTGGAGGAGGAAAAATGACTCCCAGAAACACACACGCACACGCGCACACGCACACACACACATACACATACACGCACACACACCGGCATAATCACAATCAAACACATTTCACATTACGCTGTGACACCTCATCTGGAGACCTTTTCCATATCTCCTCTAAGAGTGAGCTGTGTGATTCCCATCCTGGGATCCGTTTAGGTACTGGATCCCCTTTTAGCCCTGTTCTGGCTGTCGTCACATAGGACGGCTGGGAATTGCCAGGGACCTCACGATACAATATTATCACAATACTTAGGTGCCAATACGATATGTATTGCAATTCTCATGATTCTATATGTATTGGGATTCCATACTGTTCTTTATTGCGATTCGATGTTCACAACATATTGCTCAACATATAACATATTATAACATATTTCTACTGCAGAGGGACAAGAGAGAGACATGAGAAAACAAGTTTTCATCCGTGATGGTAATAAAAGTGCTGAAAACAAATTGTCTCCCATTTTTTTATTGTTTTATTTGGAGAACAAGCTATGAAGGAAAAATACTGGAGTTTTGGTGCAGGTACAGACAACTAGCGCAAAAATAATATCCCAATAGGTAACTGTATTGATTTTTTCCCCCATCAGTAATAGGACAATCTCGGGAAGTCATGTGTGTGATGGAGTCAAACGTAGCGTGGCTGCTGCGCTTTGTGTCACACGCTTCCCTTAGCATCCAGTTATCTCTGTGTGTATTATATCTGGCCACGCCGTTAGTATCAAGCTACTACTGCTAAGATAATGGAATTTACCCAGCGTTAGAGAAATAAAGAGAAAACAAACCCCCCCCAAAAAACATAAATGTATCATTCTTGTGCAATGTATATCTGTAGACTACATTTAGATTTTTCTTTCATTATTTTAGGCTATCTGGCATTAGTGCGTAACGCTAAGCTTTCGGGCCTATCTGTACGCACGCCAAATAGCCTAACGCCAATCGCCAAAAGCTTTTGGGCACGGGCAGAAAAAGTTAACATCGATCCACAGAAGTACAAAGGGCAATGTCGGAGTTTAATTCGATAAGAGAAAAGCTAAAAAAAATGGAAAGATTTGGTGAAGTGGTGAAAGAGGATGATAGCAGTGCCGGTAATGTTATGTTATGTGTGATGGTTGTGAGGCGCTATACAAATTAGACAGTCACAGGATGGGGACTTCAAATAGGCCTATGACACGTCAAGGGAACTGTAGCCTTTTGCTCAGGTTGGTTAAATGGAAACTGAAATCTGTAAGCTGACTGTAGGTCTATAACCTTGCACATAGCCTTAATATTAACTCTTGCATAATTAAGCATGACTCTGGGAACAGGAGTGTAGAAATATGATTTGTGAATGTGCAGTTAGAGACCGTCTGTAGAGGCACTGACTTTATCAGAATTATAAAACTGATAGTATTTCAACCACATAAAATATGCATCCAAGCCGAACTGAAATCTTATCAGAAACATATTGGGTCGTTTTCACAGCTTTCAATTTATTTTTTATGTTTTTACAGCTGGTCAAACTGATGTCATTTGGACATTTTGCACAGAAAATCATTCAATTATAAAAAAAAAATGTTTTTGCATTTTCTTCCCGGTCCCTAAACGTCTTTGCTCCGCAAAAGACGCATAGATGACAGAGAACTTTACTGAGATCAACTAGATTGAAGCATTCATTCTATTGATTTATTACATTATTCTGGTTTATTTAGTCTTCTAGGGCAACAAGTAATGACAGAAGAGAAGCTGCATGTATCTAATTATAGACAAGTTGACTAACAAATAGCCTACCAAAATGCTGGAAATGATCGTTCCATGTTCTCTGCCTATAGCCTACACATTTGCATTTTCTATGTTAGCTGGTTAGAGTCCGGTGTGGGCCACAGATTTTCACTTTATCACATATTGTCGATTTTCACTTTATCACATATTGTCGGGAGGTTGCAGATGGGTAATTAGCATTTGCGGGTGTGGGTGAACAAACAGCTCACCCGTGCACCACTAGAATCTATAATACACTGTATTTCTTTGTCTTTGTTTGTGTTTCTCTCTTTATCCATCCCTACTTGTTTTTGTGCCTCCCTCTCTCTACTACCTCCCTATTGGCTTTGTTTCACCATGCACCCACCCCCTCTGCTGCTCTCTCTCCTCTGACCCCAAACAAGGATCATCTCTCCAGGGTTTTATTTGATTTGATTTTGCTCTCTCTATTCTCTTTGTCTTCTCCCACAAACAAAGGGCAGGTAGAAATAAAAAACACCCTTGTCTTTCTCATAATGTAGACCTTAAAGACTATTCAATATAAATATGCATTACATAGCCTGCGGTTGCCCTCTCTCTTGTGGGTGTATGGTTCATGAACTACGCCTATTTAAATCACTGCCCAGAGCATGGGGAGATCCAGCTTGTTGCCGGTGGGCCCTTTTATGCTCTAACGAGGGGTTCATGGGGTCAGAATGTGTATGCTTATGCATGTATTTATTTTATGGTGGTTGTGTGTCCCTGGTTCCTGTCTGTCTGGTTTCCAATCCCTTTGTTTTACATAACAAAGCCCACAAACCTGTTTGTTTCCTATAAGCCAGACAGTACAGTTCTCACTCTCAGCACTGTACTGACTAACAGTGGTGAAAACCATTTTTCATTTTTCATTATGTGATTTAAATAGCATGCACACACACATACTAGCTCATTATCTTTTTTACCAATATTTTATTCCCTGGTTAATGCTCAAATGACTTTTTTCAAATAGTAGCTTGCAACGTTGTGCCATATGCCACACTTATTGAAATGTTAATGGAGCCGTCTCAAAGTGCTGCTCTAAGTGAATTTATTCATGGCAATTTACTGCTCTCACGCTGGATTATTCTAATGAGGGGGTTAAAGGGTGACGCACGGCGAGCATGACCTTTCTCTGCTTTGATGCAGGGGATTCTGGGTCCTGTTAGGCTCGGCCCCCATGTTTCCACTCTGTGTCCCCTTCCCTTGAGGCAGGAGATGAGATCTGGATGTAGCATGTAGCAGGGACATTCTGCCAACAACACAGCCTGTCTCGCTGCCTGGGTGTCTGCTGGTCACATGAGCACAGAGATGGACAGAGAGGGTTGACAGACTGAGGAGCAGGTGCCAATGTGAAACATGTCTGCATGTGGTTGTGAATCCATTTGGATGTGGGGAAGGGAAATGAGCTTGAATGACACTAGGTTACTAGTGTTGACTGTGGCACTTGTGGTAATTGATATGAAACACCATCAATAACTCAATCCCCTGTGGTTTCCAGCTATTAAAGGAAGGGAGAAAGGGTTACTGTTTTCGCTGTGATGGAACCCCATGAAGCTGATTGACAGTGATACCATCTATCGTGAACGTTTTCCTCCTGTGAATGACGTTCAGTCATGTATATTGCCTGTTTGAAGCCACAGGGTGGTCAGTCAATGGCCCACTATTTAAAGCTATCAGTTTTTTGATAGTGGTTGAATTTGAATTACTGAAAGAAAGGTTGCTCTGGAGGGAACATTTTTTTATTTCTAGGATTTATGCAAGGAAATTGAGTGCTTTGTATTCATGTACATAATGGGTCTTGTGAATTGAATCATCATAGGAATGTTAGGCCTAAGGGTCAGATGATTATTGCGAATAGCAAGGTAAGCGTTGGCTGCAGGCTAATATACTGAACAAAAATATAAACGCAACATGCAACAATTTCAATGATTTTACTGAGTTACAGTTCATATAAGGACATTAGTCAATTGAAATATATGAATTAGGCCCTAATCTATAGATTTTACATGACTGGGCAGGGGCACAGCCATGGGTGGGCCTGGGAGATCATAGGCCCACCCACTTGGAAGCCAGGCACACCCACTGGGGAGCCAGGCCAACCAATCAGAATGAATTTTTCCCCACAAAAGGGCTTTATTACAGACAGCTCTGAATCAGCTCTTGTCAGCTCTGAGTACTCCTTAGAAACCCCACCCTTCCCCCGCAGACGATTTCGCAGGTGAAGAAGCCGGCTGTGGAGGGGCTGGCGTGGTTACCTGTGATCTGCGGTTGTGAGGCGAGTTGGACGTGCAACCAGATTCTCTAAAACGACGTTGGAATGGCTTATGGGTTGAAATTAACATTACATTCCCTGGCAACAACTCTGGTGGACATTCCTAGTCAGCATGCCAATTGAATTCTACCTCAGAACTTGAGACCTCTGTGACATTGTGTTGTGTGACAAAACTGCACATTTTAGAGTGGCCTTTTATTGTCCCCAGCACAATGATCATGCTGTTTAATCAGCTTTTTGATATGACACCCCTGTCAGGTGGATGGATTATCTTGGCAATGAATGAGAACTGTTCATGAAACATGGGACCAACACTTTACATGTTGCATTTATATTTTTGTTCAGTATGCATTGTTAGGGTTCAGGTGTTGTGAATAGCAAGATTTGCGTTAGCTGTAGGTTAAGATGATCTCAGTGTGTGAAGTGTGTCCTCTTCTCTCTGCAGGATGCCCCATCCCCGTGGGTAGATAGACAGCTACCAGCTCTGAGTATGTAGGTTATGTCTCTCCACTCTGCCCCCAGCTCAGGGTCTTTTGCTATCAGCTAGGTTACCTGCTGCCTGCCGCTGTCAGCCAGGCCTCTCGTTAATAGCCATATCTTCTCTGTGGGGATGTATCCTCCCTCTGAATCTGGTTAATTCTCAGCTCTAAAGGGATGTATCCTCCCTGTGTCCCCCCCTGAATCTGGTTTATTCTCAGCTCAGTGGGGATGTATCCTCACTGTGTCCCCCTCTGAATCTGGTTAATTCTCAGCTATGTGTGGATGTATCCTCCCTGTGTCCCCCTCTGGATCTGGTTAATTCTCAGCTCTGTGTGGATGTATCCTCCCTGTGTCCCCCTCTGAATCTGGTTTATTCTCAGCTCTGTGTGGATGTATCCTCCCTGTCCCCCCCTCTGAATCTGGTTAATTCTCAGCTCTGTGTGGATGTATCCTCCCTGTGTCCCCCTCTGAATCTGGTTTATTCTCAGATCTGTGTGGATGTATCCTTCCTGTCCCCCCCTCTGAATCTGGTTAATTCTCAGCTCTGTGTGGATGTATCCTCCCTGTGTCCCCCTCTGAATCTGGTTAATTCTCAGCTCTGTGTGGATGTATCCTCCCTGTCCCCCCCTCTGAATCTGGTTTATTCTCAGCTCAGTGGGGATGTATCCTCCCTGTGTCCCCCTCTGAATCTGGTTTATTCTCAGCTCTGTATGGATGTATCCTCCCTGTCCCCCCCTCTGAATCTGGTTAATTCTCAGCTCTGTGTGGATGTATCCTCCCTGTCCCCCCCTCTGAATCTGGTTAATTCTCAGCTCTGTGTGGATGTATCCTCCCTATGTGTCCCCCTGAATCTTGTTTATTCTCAGGTCTGTGGGGATGTATCCTCCCTGTGTCAGCCTCTGAATCTGGAAACTCTGAGGGGCCAGAATATTTTAGACAATGTTGCAAGTCTGCTAGCATGAGCTTATTTTTGGTGAGGACCAGGATATTTTCTACCTGTGGGCTGGAGTGCTTTTATTTGTTGGTTTTATGTAGGCTATTTTACATATTGGCAATGGCAATAGAAGTTACATTTAGATTTGTATAATTTTCATTTAGATAGAATTTTGATTAACCACATGACAGTGATTTAGAGAAACGAAGACATTATTCTAAATGAAATGAAACTGTTTCACGAAAGCATGCATATGAAAATTATAACTGGCACGCAGATCAGTAGAAATGGCACGATAACTTGGCACTCCAAATGGAAAAGGTGGCCGACCGCTGGCACAGTTTTTTGTCTTCTGGTTAGGCTATATTGATCTCTGGCTCCCTCTTTAGTAATTTGTGTGTCTTCATTTTTAAACGCAGTGCTTAAAGCCTCAGACAAGCTCAGTCCCAAACAACAAAAAAATCTCAAGCTCAGTAGCCTGCATATAGTTGATTTTATTCAAAACATAGGGTGTGTCTATATATGGAAAAATACATGATTAAAAATTCAGACCAATCGATTGGTTGAAAGAACAGCCCTGAATTCCTGGCTTGTGAGGACTATTCAAAGAACCAGTCTCAGTCTGAGCTCTGAGGCATTCAGGCCTGCATATTGTTATCATATCCACAGTGACACACTCTGTGTGGGCAGAGGGGGCATGCCATGCGCGTAAGCTGTGGATGGTTCAGAGCTTGTTGGAGCAGGTTACTGTTTCTCCCAGCAGGCATGGGGTACAGAGTTCAAGTAGCTTTGATATAGGGGCATGATGATGCTTCTTGGTGGATGTATGTGTGTATGTGACAGAGGTGGCTTGTTTTCTTTCTGAGGCAGAAGAAACACAGAGGCGGAGGAAGAGAGACTCTGAGGGCAGTAGATTGGTGAGTGGGTGACTGTTCCTGTGGATTTCAGACCAAGTCTTTGCCAAGTAATTGAAAAGAAACAGTGGCTTGGTTTTGTCAAATGCTGCCCTTGAGATGAGAAGCAAAGTGGATGTTGTAGATAGTCTGAGAGAAACTGATATTTTTTCCACTCCCTCTGGCCTGGGGAAAGAAACAATGAAGGAGAAAGAGAAAGAGATAATGGAAGAGATAAAGGGAACAAACATGACATTGTGTTGAGGGTGAGCAGTGTATGCTGCTGTCAGATCCATTGCCTAGCCCTGGCCCTGGGCCTGGGGCCTGGGTCTACTGCGTGGGTCTGGGCTACCTGGTGGGGTAGCAGGAGATCTGGACCTGCCTAGTTGGGTAATGAGAGATCTCTGTGTTCTGCATGTGGCAGCCCAATAGGGCTGGAAAAGGTATGTCAAGAATGATCCAACACAGGCTCTTGGAGAGAGCAAACACAGCATTTCAGCATGTCTGAATCAGTCAGTCTGTCTCTGTCAGTACACCCCTGTCTGTCTACTGCTACTCAGCTGCAATCGGAATGCAGACCTCTAAATGCGGTCAAACAGAGCTCATTAGTGATCCATTGTGTGTTTCTAGTGGCACGCTGTGTGTACAAGTCTCTTGGTCATTCTATAGTAGCTCTGGGGGTATTTATCCAGATCAGATTTTACTAGGTAGGATTTCTCAGTTTCCATTCCATTTTTTTTTCAAGGACTGCGGCATATATCTGTCAATGTAAGAGGATATAGAGGGAGTATGATAGCAACCTCACCCTAAAACTAATATATCACTCCTCATTGTCCAGACTATATTTCCACATCTCGGTGTGATTCTGCACTGGCTCAGGTTATCACTGAGCTTCAGCTCCAATTTCAGCTCCTTCACTCCTGAGCAGCTTTAACCACAGAGACAGCCCTGCTGAGAGCACAGCCCCTGTCGTGGGAAGGGAAGGAGTGAAGGGTGGATGGATGGGTGACGGAGCTCTGTTTGTCCTCTCCTGCTCTCCGTCCCCATGCCTTTTCTGTATTGACATACACTACAATCAGAAAGTATTCCGACCCCTACACTTTTCACACATTTTGTTATGTTACAGCCTTATTCTTAAATGTATTAAATAGTTTATTTCCCATCATCAATCTACATACATACCCCATAATGACAAAGCAAAAACAGGTTTGTATAAAAGTTTGCAATTTTATTAAAAAAAAACTGAAATATTACATTTACATAAGTATTCAAACCCTTCGCTCAGTACTTTGTTGAAGCACCTCTGGCAGCGATTACAGCCTTGGGTCTTCTTGGGTATGACGCTACAAGCTTAGTACACCTGTATTTGGGGAGTTTCTCCCATTCTTCTCTGCAGATCCTCTCAAGGTCTGTCAGGGTGGATGCTGAGCATTGCTGCACAGCTATTTTCAAGTCTCTCCAGAGATTTTTGATCGGGTTCAAGTCCGAGCTCTGGCTGGGCCACTCAGGGACATTCAGAGTCTTGTCCCGAAACCACTCCTGCATTGTCTTTTCAGTGTGCTTAGGGTCGTTGGCCTGTTGGAAAGTGAACCTTCGCCCCCAGTCTGAGGTCCTGAGCGCTCTGTAGCAGGTTTTCATCAAGGATCTCTCCATACTTCTCCGTTTATCTCTGAATTTAAATTCTCATAGCAAAGGCTCTGAATACTTATGTAAATGTCTGTTTTATCTGTTTAAATTGTTTAACTTGGGTCAAACGTTTCAGCTAGCCTTCCACATGCTTCCCACAATAAGTTGAGCAAATTTTGGCCCATTCCTCCTGACAGAGCTTGTGTAACTGAATCAGGTTTGCAGGCCTCCTTGCTCGCACACGCTTTTTCACTTCTGCCCACACATTTTCTATGGGATTGATGTCAGGGCTTTGTGATGGCCACTCTAATATCTGACTTTGTTGTCCTTAAGCCATTTTGCCACAACTTTGGAAGTATGCTTGGGGTCATTGTCCATTTGGAAGACCCATTTGCGACCAAGCTTTAACTTGATGTCTTGAGACGTTGCTTCAATAAATCCACATAATTTTCCTGCCTCATGATGCCATCTATTTTGTGAAGTGCACCAGTCCCTCCTGCAGCAAAGCACCCCCGCATGATGCTGCCACTCCTGGGCTTCACGGTTGGGATGGTGTTCTTCGGCATGCAAGCCTCCCCCTTTTTACTCCAAACATAACGATGGTCATTATGGAACATAGTTCTATTTTTGTTTAGTCAAACCAGAGGACATTCCTCCAAAAAGTACGATCTTTGTCCCCATGTGCAGTTGCAAACCGTAGTCTGGCGGAGGTCTACACTTTTTTTTCTGAGGTCTTGGCTTATTTCTTTTGATTTTTCCATGATGTCAAGCATAGAGGCACTGAGTTTGAAGGTAGGCCTTGAAATACATCCACAGGTACACCTCCAATTGACTCAAATTATGTCAATTTGCCTATCAGAATTTTCCAAGCTGTTTAAAGGCACAGTCAACTTAGTGTATGTAAACTTCTGACCCACTGGAATTGTGATACAGTGAATTTTAAGTGAAATAGTCTGTCTGTAAACAATTGTTGGAAAAATTACTAGAGTAGATGTCCTAACCGACTTGCCAAAACTATAGTTTGTTAACAAGAAATGTGTGGAATATTTTAAAAACAAGTTTTAATGACTCCTACCTAAGTGTATGTAAACTTCCAACTTCAACTGTATCTTTATTCACAAAGCTCCCAAATCGTCTGTTCTGTTGTCATGCAAATGGACTTCAACTTCAAACTCCATGCCACAGTCATGGCAAACAAATAGTGTCTACCTCTTGAGAGCTGGAGTTCTGAATAGTCATCTGAATCCTATATATGTCAAACTATACTGTATGAGTTTACATTTTCCTTGTTTGTCTGAATGGCCAAATTATAAGTTGATATACAGTATGATCTCTGTTGAATGAAAAATGTAATATTGGTCTCTCTTGTCTCTGTGGATGATATGTGGATCCTAAGGGACAGCCTCTGTGTCATTGTACAGCAGCAGTAAACGTCAGCTTTCAATGCCTGCCTGCCTTCACCTCTCAGAGGAAACGACTGTAAGTTATGTGAAGGAATGTTTTCACTGAAAACAGTAGCGGAGTAACCCATAAAACAAAGTGGAAAGTGTGTGTGTGTGTGTTTTCCAGTATTGCTCTTCCCCTGCCTCCCTTACAATTGATAATAATCTTTACTTGCATAAATGTTATTAGGAGTATTTGGCCTTAAATCATAAGGCATTAACAGTGTGTTCTATAGCTGCCTCCATATGTTGACGCAGACCCTTTGTTTTTACCCCTTCTGAGTGATAATTCTTCATCCCCCTTTTACACTGCATTTGGAAAGTATTCAGACCCCGTGACTTTTCCACATTTTGTTTCTTTACAGCCTTATTCTAAAATGGATCATTGTTTTTGTGTTTCTCATCCATCTACACACAATACCCCAAAATGACAAAGCAAAAACAGTTTTTTAGAAATGTTTACAATTTTATTAAAAATAAAAAACTGAAATATCACATTTACATAAGTATTCAGACCCTTTACTTTGTTGAAACACCTTGGGCAGTGATTACAGCCTTGCGTCTTCTTGGGTATGACACTACAAGCTTGGCACACTTGTATTTGGGGAGTGTCTCCCATTCTTCTCTGCAGATCCTCTCAAGCTCTGTCAGGTTGGATGGGAGCATTGCTGCACAGCTATTTTCAAGTCTCTCCAGAGATTTTTGATCGGGTTCATGTCCGGACTCTGAGCCACTCAAGGACATTCAGAGACTTGTCCCAAAGCCACTCCTGTGTTGTTTTGGCTGTGTGCTTAGGGTCGTTGTCCTGTTGGAAGGTGAACCTTTCTCCCAGTCTGAGATCCTAAGCACTCTGTAGCAGGTTTTCATCAAGAATCTCTGTGTACTTTGCTCTGTTCATCTTTACCTCAATCCTGACCAGTTTCCCAGTCCCTGCCGCTGAAAAACATCCACACAGCATGATGCTGCCACCATCAAGCTTCACTGTAGGGATCGTGCCATGTTTCCTCCAGATATTACGCATGGCATTCAGGCCAAATACTTCAATCTTCTTTTCATCAGACCAGATAAGTGTCCTTTAGGTGCCTTTTGGCCAAGTCCAAGAGTGCTGTCATGAGCCTTTTACTTCCGTCTGGCCACTCAGGCTTGATTGGTGGAGTGCTGCAGAGATGGGTGTTCTTCCCGGAAGGTTCTACCATCTCCACAGCGGAACCCCGGTGCTCTGTCTGAGTGACCATCGTTTTCTTGGTCACCTCCCTGACCAATGCCCTTCTTCCCGATTTCACAGTTTGGCCGGGCAGCCAGCTCTAGGAAATGTCTTGGTCTTTTTTTATTTGATCCATTTAAGAATAAGGCTGTAATGTAATAAAATGTGGAAAAAGTCAAGGGGTCTGAATCATTTCCGAATGCACTGTCCCTCTTGTTGATGACTGACAAAGTACTACTCTACACCATATATACAAAAGTATGTGGACGCCCCATTAAATGAGTGGATTCGGCTATTTTAGACACACCTATTGCTGACAGGTGTATAAAATCGAGCACACAGCCATGCAATCGCAATAGACAAACATTGGCAGTAGAATGGCCTTACTGAAGAGCAAAATGACTTTCAACATCATAGGATGCCACCTTTCCAAAAGGTCAGTTTGTCAAAGTTCTACCCTGCAAGAGCGGCCCCTGTCGACTGTAAGTGCTGTTTTTGTAAACTGGAAATGTCTAGGAGCAACAATGGCTCAGCCATGAAGTGTTAGGCCACACAATCTTACAAAAGGCGACCGCTGAGTGCTGAAGCGCGTACCATATAAAAATCATCCTCAGTTGCAACACTCACGACCGAGGTCCAAACTGCCTCTGGAAGCAACGTCTGTACAATAACTGTTCATCAGAAGCTTAATGAAATTTGTTTCCATGGCCAAGCAGCCGCACACAAGCCTAAGATCACCATGCGCAATGCCAAGCGTCGGAAATCTCGCCGCCATTGGTCTCTGGAGCAGTGGAAACGCCTTCTCTGGAGTGATGAATCACGCTTCACCATATTGCAGTCTGACGGACAAATCAGGGTTTGGTGGATGCCAGGACAACGCTACCTGCCCAAATGCAAAGTGGAAACGGTAAAGTTTGGTGGAAGAGGAATGATGGTCTGGGGCTGTTTTTCATGGTTCGGGGTAGGCCCCTTAGTTCCAGTGAAGGGAAATCTTAATGCTACTGCATACAATGACATTCTAGACAATCTTGTGCTTCCAACTTTGTGGCAACAGTTTGGGGAAGACCCTTTCCTGTTTCAGATTGACAATGTGCACAAAGCGAGGGCCATACAGAAATGGTTTGTCGATCGGTGTGGAAGAACTTGACTGGCCTGCACAGAGTACTGACTTCTACTCCACCGAACACCTTTGGGATTAATTGGAACACAGACTGCGAGCCAGTTCTAATTGCTCAACATCAGTGCCCGACCTCACTAATGCTCTTGTGACTGAATGGAAGCAAGTCCCTGCAGCATTGTTCCAACATCTAGTAGAAAGCCTTCCCAGAAGAGTGGAGGATGTTATAGCGGCAAAGGGAGGGCCAATTCCATATTAATGCCCATGATTTTGGAATGAGATGTTTGACGAGCTGGTGTCCACATCCATGTAGTGTATGTGATATACAGTGTGAGAAGGCATTGAGCTATAAGAAATGAACAGAGAGAGGGGCCATGCCTGAGAACTCTTTCTTTGCTGCTCTATTCAATTTATGTAATGCCAGATTTTCTTCTTCCACTGTACGCTGCCAACGCCCTCTCCTAATCCCCTTCCTCCTCATTCCCCTTTCTCTCTCTTTCTCTCTCTCTCTCTTTATATCCCTCTCTCCTGCTCTCCTCACTCACTCTCAATCCCTCTCTCTCTCTCTCTATTTATATCCCTTTCTCTCTTTTTCTCTCTCTATATCTCTCTCAATTTATTTTATTTCCATCACTCTGGTTCTCTCATCCTCCGTTGGTTCGTTGGTTGTGCTGGTGTAGAAGGGCATGAGTGGAGGAGATGAAAGCGTGGGTTACACAACCCCTTTAATGTGTCTCATCCCTTTACGACGGTGCACACATCACATCACCAGGATTAGGGTGTCAGGAAGACCAGACAGACAGGGGCTGACGAGCCGCATAGGGGATTCGCCATGGCTCATCTACACGTACGCAACACACACATGAACACACACACGCACACACCCTGGTATGGCAAAGGAGAAATCAACAAGAATCCAGTCTCAGATGTATGGGTCATGTTATAAGCCTCACATATATCCACTCATCACTTTCTGGAGGAGAGTTTGTCCTTTGCTGTCACAGTGTGAATGACTTGAACCCAATATAGCCTTTTCACTGTGCTGACGTTCAAATGGATTTACAGATGTGTTTAGTACCAGCAAGCCTATGACGAGGCCACGTTTTAGCTTGTCTCTCAATTCTCTGATCCCCTCTCTCTGTGCTGAGAGTGTTGCCCACAGAGAGAGAGAGAGAGAGAGAGATAGTATATCACAAAAGTGAGTACACCCCTCACATTTTTGTAAATATTTGAGTATATCTTTTCATGTGACAACACTGAAGAAATGACACTTTGCTACAATGTAAAGTAGTGAGTGTACAGCTTGTATAACAGTGTACATTTGATGTCCCCTCAAAATAACTCAACACACAGCCATTAATGTCTAAACCGCTGGCAACAAAAGTGAGTACACCACTAAGCGAAAATGTCCAAATTGGGCCCAAAGTGTCAATATTTTGTGTGGCCACCATCATTTTCCAGCACTGCCTTAACCCTCTTGGGCATGGAGTTCACCAGAGCTTCACAGGTTGCCACTGGTGTCCTCTTCCACTCCTCCATGACGAAATCACGGAGCTGGTGGATGTTAGAGACCTTGCACTCCTCCACCTTCCGTTTAAGGATACCCCACAGATGCTCAATAGGGTTTAGATCTGGAGACATGCTTGGCCAGTCCATCACCTTTACCCTCAGCTTCTTTAGCAAGGCAGTGGTTGTCTTGGAGGTGTGTTTGGGGTCGTTATCATGTTGGAATACTGCCCTGCGGCCCAGTATCCGAAGGGATTAGATCATGCTCTGCTTCAGTATGTCACAGTACATGTTGGCATTCATGATTCCATCAATGAACTGTAACTCCCCAGTGCCGGCAGCACTCATGCAGCCCCAAACCATAACACTCCCACCACCATGCTTGACTGTAGGCAAGACACACTTCTCTTTGTACTCCTCACCTGGTTGCCGCCACACACGCTTGACACCATCTGAACAAAATAAGTTTATCTTGGTCTCATCAGACCACAGGACATGGTTCCAGTAATCCATGTCCTTAGTCTGCTTGTCTTCAGCAAACTGTTTGTGGGCTTTCTTGTGCATCATCTTTAGAAGAGGCTTCCTTCTGGGACGACAGCCATGCAGACCAATTTGATGCAGTGTACGGCGTATGGTCTGAGCACTGACAGGCTGACCCCCCACCCCTTCAACCTCTGCAGCAATGCTGGCAGCACTCATACGTCTATTTTCCAAAGACAACCTCTGTATATGATGCTGAGCATGTGCACTCAACTTCTTTGGTCGACCATGGCGAGGCCTGTTCTGAGTGGAACCTGTCCAGTTAAACCGCTGTATGGTCTTGGCCACCGTGCTGCAGCTCAGTTTCAGCAATCTTCTTATAGCCCAGGCCATCTTTATGTAGAGCAACAATTCTTTTTTTCAGATCCTCAGAGAGTTCTTTGCCATGAGGTGCCATGTTGAACTTCCAGTGACCAGTCAGTATGAGGGAGTGTGAGAGCGATGACACCAAATTTAACACACCTGCTCCCCATTCACACTTGAGACCTTGTAACACTAACGAGTCACATGACACCGGGGAGGACGCCCAATTTTTCAGTTTTTGATTTGTTAAAAAAGTTTGAAATATCAATAAATGTCGTTCCACTTCATGATTGTGTCCCACTTGTTGTTGATTCTTCACAAAAAAATACAGTTTTATATCTTTATGTTTGAAGCCTGAAATGTGGCAAAAGGTCGCAAAGTTCAAGGGGGCCGAATACTTTCGCAAGGCACTGTATATGTGTGTGCAACATGTGTTTGCCATGGGACTGTCTTTTAGGAGAAGAGGAATGATTTATCTGCTTCATCTGAGATGAAGATGTAATTCAGATCACTCTCTGAGGGATGAATAGGAATTCCTGTAGCGTCTAGAAACAAGTGGTGTTAGCAGTGTGTTTGTGGTGTATGTATTGTGGGGGTATTTATGATTCTCAGCTAATCCATGTATGCTGATTCGTACATACAGTACTCTTACCATATCTTTGTTTTATTGGATTTATCTCACCTTAGTTTACATGTCTGTGGATGGGCTTAATGGCTGCTGGTCTGCCCTGGTGTGTGTGTGGAGCAGCTGCATCTCCTGAAGTGCTCGCTCTCTCTCTTTCTCTCTCTCCCGAGAGCCCAGTGCAGAGAGAGATAGCATGGAGGAGGAAAAAATATGGACCAAGGTAGGGAGGCTGGGGGAGGGAGAGGTCAGGACAGAGATTGTGAGAATGCGAGGATTGGAGCTCCGTTGGGATTTGAACACATCTGAATCCAAAGGGGAAGGAAGGTGAGGTATGGAATCCATATATGCAGGTTTTTCTCATCTCCAAGCCCTGGGATATTTTAGTCTATGCAGTCAGGGTTAAGTCTGAGTTTAAATTCATGTAATTGAAGCACTGAAAGCACCCCTACCACAGACAGTTGAGTTAAGATTTCTCAGTGTTTTTTGTTCTCTGCTAGGAATATGTGCTCTGCCAGTGTCCTAGTCATCCCAGCAAGATTGCTGCCATCATATAACACCCTGAAAGCATAGTACAACCTATAATATCAGGGTTTGCACTGCATGCATATCGTCTCTCTCTCTCTCTCTCTCTTCCTCACTTCCTCACTTCCTCCTCCCTTTCTCTGTGGTGTGGTGTGGTGTGGTGATGACCTGCATATGGCATAACACACCACAGAGAGCAGCCTCACTGGTAACCACAACGCCCAGCCAGAGAGTAGTCTCCAGGGAGCATCATTAGAGAAGCATGCTACCCTGCTCATGCTCTGTTTATGAAATCACATGCTGACCAAGGCTGATTCCTCTGCTTATGCTGAATAAACAAAATAATAAGGTGCACCGAATTGACTTATAAAATGTGCAGTTTACATGAATATTGCATATAAATCTTGTCGATTATACATAATTATGTAACTACAAAAAAATACTGGAGTGGTGTCATTTACATAGTTGGTGAAATATTGTGTTTACATACAGTAGTTGGTGAAATATCCAACTCTGCAGTTTTTGTTGCAAAGAGAATCATCAGATTGTTTGTTTTAGTACTGCCCATATGTAGCTTGTTTCTGGTAGCAGGTACGGCTGAATAATTGCAACATTTAGTTGGAGCTAAGTCTTAAAGTAATGATGGACTGTTGTTTCTCTTTTCTTATTTGAGCTGTTCTTGCCAAAATATGGACTTATTGTCATGTATTGTCATGTTGTGTCTTTCTGTCCTTTCCTTTCACCCTGTCTCCCTCTGCTGGTCGTATTAGGTTACCTTTTCTCCCCCGCTTTCCCCCAGCTGTTCCTTGTCTCCTCTGACTACCTCATCCACCCCTTTTCCCACCTGTTCCCTTTTTCCCTCTGATTAGGTCCCTATATCTCTCTCTGTTTCTGCTCCTGTCTTTGTCGGATTCTTGTTTGTTGTGTTTCATGCCTGAACCAGACTATCGTCATGTTTGCTGTAACCTTGTCCTGTCCTGTCGGAATCTGCCGGTCTATCTGAGCCTACCTATGTTTGGTTATTAAAGAAGCTCTGTTTAAGTTAATTCGCTTTTGGGTCCTCATTCACTCACCGTAACAGAAGAATCCGACCAAGAATGGACCCAGCGACTTCGGATCCTCTCCACTCAGCCGTCGGGATCCAGGGAGCGATGCTAGGCAGACACGAGCAGGAATTGTCTGCTGCTCGACATGCCGTTGAGACCCTGGCCACCCAAGTCTCCAACCTCACAGAACAGGTTCACCATCTCCGCCTCGATCCACCGGCCACTTCCAGGGCTTTCGAATCTCCGGAGCCCAGAATCAATAACCCGCCGTGTTACTCTGGGGAGCCCACTGAATGCCGCTCGTTCCTCACCCAGTGTGATATTGTGTTTTCTCTCCAGCCCAACACTTACGCCAGGAGCACTGCTCGTGTCCCCTACGTCATATCTCTCCTTACTGGACGGGCTCGTGAGTGGGGCACGGCAATCTGGGAGGCAAGGGCTGAGTGTACTAACCAGTATCAGGACTTTAAGGAGGAGATGATACGGGTTTTTGATCGATCTGTTTTTGGGGAGGAGGCTTCCAGGGCCCTGTCTTCCCTATGTCAAGGCAATCGATCCATAACAGACTACTCTATTGAGTTTCGCACTCTTGCTGCCTCCAGTGGCTGGAACGAGCCGGCCTTGCTCGCTCGTCTTCTGGAGGGTCTCCGCGCAGAGGTAAAGGATGAGATTCTCTCCCGGGAGGTTCCTTCCAGCGTGGATTCCTTGATTGAACTCGCTATTCGCATTGAGCGACGGGTTGATCTTCGTCACCGAGCTCGTGGAAAGGAGCTCGCGCTCTCCGTTGCCCCCCTCTCCGCATCACTACCATCTTCCTCTGCCGGCTCGGGAGCTGAGCCTATGCAGCTGGGAGGTATCCGCATCTCGACTAAGGAGAGGGAACGGAGAATCACCAACCGCCTCTGTCTCTATTGCGGTTCTGCTGGTCATTTTGTCACTTCATGTCCAGTAAAAGCCAGAGCTCATCAGTAAGCGGAGGGCTACTGGTGAGCGCTACTACTCCTGTCTCTCCTTCAAGATCCTGCACTACCTTGTCGGTCCATCTACGCTGGACCGGTTCGTCAGCTTCCTGCAGTGCCTTAATAGACTCTGGGGCGGAGGGCTGTTTTATGGACGAGACCTGGGCTCGGGAACATGACATTCCTCTCAGACAGTTAAGGGAGTCCACGGCCTTGTTCGCCCTGGATGGTAGTCCTCTCCCCAGGATTCAGCGTGAGACGCTACCTTTAACCCTCACTGTTTCTGGTAATCATAGCGAAACCATTTCTTTTTTAATTTTTCGTTCACCTTTTACACCTGTTGTTTTGGGCCATCCCTGGCTAGTTTGTCATAATCCTTCCATTAATTGGTCTAGTAATTCTATCCTCTCCTGGAACGTCTCTTGTCATGTGAAATGTTTAATGTCTGCTATCCCTCCTGTTTCCTCTGTCTCTTCTTCACAGGAGGAGCCTGGTGATTTGACAGGGATGCCGGAGGAATATCACGATCTGCGCACGGTGTTCAGTCGGTCCAGGGCCACCTCTCTTCCTCCACACCGGTCGTATGATTGTAGTATTGATCTCCTTCCGGGAACCACTCCCCCCCGGGGTAGACTATACTCTCTGTCGGCTCCCGAACGTAAGGCTCTCGAGGATTATTTGTCTGTAGCTCTTGACGCCGGTACCATAGTCCCCTCCTCCTCTCCCGCCGGAGCGGGGGTTTTTTTTGTCAAGAAGAAGGACGGGTCTCTGCGCCCCTGCATAGATTATCGAGGGCTGAATGACATAACAGTGAAGAATCGTTATCCGCTTCCTCTTATGTCTTCAGCCTTCGAGATCCTGCAGGGAGCCAGGTTTTTCACTAAGTTGGACCTTCATAACGCTTACCATCTCGTGCGCATCAGGGAGGGGGACGAGTGGAAGACGGCGTTTAACACTCCGTTAGGGCACTTTGAATACCGGGTTCTTCCTTTCGGCCTCGCTAACGCTCCAGCTGTCTTTCAGGCATTAGTCAATGATGTCCTGAGAGACATGCTGAACATCTTTGTTTTCGTTTACCTTGACGATATCCTGATTTTTTCACCGTCACTCCAGATTCATGTTCAGCACGTTCGACGTGTCCTCCAGCGCCTTTTAGAGAATTGTCTTTTTGTGAAGGCTGAGAAGTGCACTTTTCATGCCTCCTCCGTCACATTTCTCGGTTCTGTTATTTCCGCTGAAGGCATTAAGATGGATCCCGCTAAGGTCCAAGCTGTCATTGATTGGCCCGCCCCTAAGTCACGCATCGAGCTGCAGCGCTTTCTCGGCTTCGCGAACTTCTATCGTCGTTTCATCCGTAATTTCGGTCAGGTGGCAGCTCCTCTCACAGCCCTTACTTCTGTCAAGACGTGCTTTAAGTGGTCCGTTTCCGCCCAGGGAGCTTTTGATCTCCTCAAGAATCGTTTTACATCCGCTCCTATCCTTGTTACACCTGACGTCTCTAGACAGTTCGTTGTCGAGGTTGACGCGTCAGAGGTGGGCGTGGGAGCCATTCTTTCTCAGCGCTCCCTCTCTGACGACAAGGTCCACCCATGCGCGTATTTTTCTCATCGCCTGTCGCCGTCGGAACGTAACTATGATGTGGGAAACCGCGAACTGCTCGCCATCCGGTTAGCCCTAGGCGAATGGCGACAGTGGTTGGAGGGGGCGACCGTTCCTTTTGTCGTTTGGACTGACCATAGGAACCTTGAGTACATCCGTTCTGCCAAACAACTTAATGCGCGTCAGGCGCGTTGGGCGCTGTTTTTCGCTCGTTTCGAGTTCGTGATTTCTTATCGTCCGGGCTCTAAGAACACCAAGCCTGATGCTTTATCTCGTCTCTTCAGTTCTTCAGTAGCCTCCACTGACCCCGAGGGGATTCTCCCTGAGGGGCGTGTTGTCGGGTTGACTGTCTGGGGAATTGAGAGGCAGGTAAAGCAAGCGCTCACTCACACTCCGTCGCCGCGCGCTTGTCCTAGGAACCTTATTTTCGTTCCCGTTCCTACTCGTCTGGCCGTTCTTCAGTGGGCTCACTCTGCCAAGTTAGCCGGCCACCCTGGCGTTCGGGGTACGCTTGCTTCCATTCGCCAGCGTTTTTGGTGGCCCACCCGGGAGCATGACACGCGTCGTTTCGTGGCTGCTTGTTCGGTCTGCGCGCAGACTAAGTCCGGTAACTCTCCTCTTGCCGGCCGTCTCAGGCCGCTTCCCATTCCCTCTCGACCGTGGTCTCACATCGCCTTAGATTTTGTCACCGGACTGCCTTCGTCAGCGGGGAAGACTCTTATTCTTACGGTTGTCGATAGGTTCTCTAAGGCGGCTCATTTCATTCCCCTTGCTAAGCTTCCTTCTGCTAAAGAGACGGCACAAATCATCATCGAGAATGTTTTCAGAATTCATGGCCTTCCGTCAGACGTCGTTTCGGACAGAGGTCCGCAATTCACGTCTCAATTTTGGAGGGAGTTTTGCCGTTTGATTGGGGCTTCTGTCAGTCTCTCTTCCGGCTTTCACCCCCAGTCTAACGGTCAAGCAGAACGGGCCAATCAGACTATTGGTCGCATCTTACGCAGTCTTTCTTTTCGCAACCCTGCGTCTTGGTCAGAACAGCTCCCCTGGTCAGAATACGCCCACAACTCGCTTCCTTTGTCTGCGACCGGGCTATCTCCTTTTCAGAGTAGCCTCGGGTACCAGCCTCCGCTGTTCTCATCTCAGTTCGCCGAGTCCAGCGTCCCCTCCGCTCAGGCTTTTGTCCAACGTTGCGAGCGCACCTGGAAGAGGGTCAGGTCTGCACTTTGCCGTTATAGGACGCAGACTGTGAGGGCTGCTAATAAGCGTAGAACTAAGAGTCCTAGATATTGTCGCGGTCAGAGAGTTTGGCTCTCCACTCAGAACCTTCCCCTTAAGACGGCTTCTCGCAAGTTGACCCCGCGGTTCATTGGTCCGTTCCGTATTTCTCGGGTCATTAATCCTGTCGCAGTTCGACTTCTTCTTCCGCGATACCTTCGTCGCGTCCACCCGGTCTTCCATGTCTCCTGTATCAAGCCCGTTCTTCGCGCCCCCGCTCGTCTTCCCCCCCCCCCCCCATCCTTGTCGAGGGCGCACCCATCTACAGGGTCCGCAGGATTTTGGACATGCGTCCTCGGGGCCGTGGTCACCAGTACCTCGTAGATTGGGAGGGGTACGGTCCTGAGGAGAGGAGTTGGGTTCCCTCTCGGGACGTGCTGGACCGTGCGCTGATCGAGGATTTCCTCCGTTGCCGCCAGGTTTCCTCCTCGAGTGCGCCAGGAGGCGCTCGGTGAGTGGGGGGGTACTGTCATGTATTGTCATGTTGTGTCTTTCTGTCCTTTCCTTTCACCCTGTCTCCCTCTGCTGGTCGTATTAGGTTACCTTTTCTCCCCCGCTTTCCCCCAGCTGTTCCTTGTCTCCTCTGACTACCTCATCCACCCCTTTTCCCACCTGTTCCCTTTTTCCCTCTGATTAGGTCCCTATATCTCTCTCTGTTTCTGCTCCTGTCTTTGTCGGATTCTTGTTTGTTGTGTTTCATGCCTGAACCAGACTATCGTCATGTTTGCTGTAACCTTGTCCTGTCCTGTCGGAATCTGCCGGTCTATCTGAGCCTACCTATGTTTGGTTATTAAAGAAGCTCTGTTTAAGTTAATTCGCTTTTGGGTCCTCATTCACTCACCGTAACACTTATTATTTTACCAAATAGGGCTATCTTCTGTATAACACCCTACCCTGTCACACCACAACTGATTGGCTCAAACGCATTAAGAAGGAAATAAATTCCACAAATTAACTTTTAACAAGGTACGCCTGTTAATTGAAATGCATTCCAGGTGGCTACCTCATGAAGCTGTTTGAGTGAATGCCAAGAGTGTGCAAAGCTGTCATCAAGGGAAAAGGTGGCTACTTTGAAGAATCTAAAATCTAAAATATATTTTGATTTGTTTAACACATTTTTGGTTGCTACATGATTTCATACGTGTTGTTTCATAGTTTTGATGTCTTCACTATTATTCTACAATGTACAACATTTTAAAAAATAAAGAAAAACCCTTGATAAGTAGGTGTGTCCAAACTTTTGACTGGTACTATATATATTTCAAATAATATACAGTGCATTCGGAAAGTATTCAGGCCCCTTCCCCTTTTCCACATTTTGTTACATTACAGCCTTATTCTAAAAGGTATCAAATAAAACATTTTCCCCATCACTCTACACAATAACAAAGCGAAAACAGGTTTTTAGAAATGTTTGCAAATGTATATATATAAAAAAAAACAGATACCTGATTTATGAGACTCGAATTTGCATGTTGTTTCCAATGATCATCTTGAGATGTTTCTACAACTTGGAGTCCACCTGTGGTAAATTCAATTGATTAGACATGATTTGGAAAGGCACACACCTGTCTATATAAGGTCCCACAGTGCATGTCAGAGCAAAAACCAAGCCATGAGGTCGAAGACAGGATTGTGTTGACGCACAGATCTGGAGAAGGTTACAAACATTTTTCTGCGGCATTGAAGGTTCCCAAGAACACAGTGGCCTCCATCATTCTTAAATGGAAGAAATTTGGAACCACCAAGACTCTTCCTAGAGCTCGCCACCTGGCCAAACTAAACAATCGGGGGAGAAGGGTATTGGTCAGGGAGGTGACCAAGAACGTGATGGTCACTCTGACAGAGCTCCAGATTTCCTTTGGGGAGATAGGAGAACCTTCCAAATGAACAACCATCTCTGCGGCAATCCACCAATCAGGCCATTATTGTAGCCAGACAAAAGCCACTCCTCAGTTAAAGGCACATGACAGCCCGCTTGGAGTTTGCCAAAAGGCACCTAAAGTACTCTCAGACCATGAGAAACAATATTCTCTGGTCTGATGAAACCAAGATTGAACTATTTAGCCTGAATGCCATGCATGTCACGTCTGGAGGAAACCTGCCACCATCCCTACGGTAAAGCATAGAGGTGGCAGCATCATGTTGTGGGGATGTTTTTCAGTGGCAGGGACTGGGAGACTAGTCAGGATCGAGGGAAAGATGAACAGAGCAAAGTCCTTGATGAAAACCTGCTCCACAGCGCTCAGAGTGGGGCGACGTTTCACCTTCCAACAGGACAATGAACCTAAGCACACAGCTAAGACAACGCAGGTGTAGCTTCGGGACAAATCTCTGAATGTCTGAGTGGCCCAGCCAGAGCCCGGACTTGAACCCAATCTAACATCTCTGGAGAGACCTGAAAATAGCTGTGCGGCGATGCTCCCCATCTAACCTGACAGTGCTTGAGAGGATCTACAGAGAAGAATGGGATAAACTCCCCAAATACAGGTGTGCCAAGCTTGTAGCGTCATACCCAAGATACTGTAATCACTGCCAAAGTGGCTTTAACAATGCACTGAGTAAAGGGTCTGAATACTTGTGTAAATGTGATATTTCCTTTTTTAAAGTTTTTTTAGACACTTGCCCAAAAATCAAAAAACATGTTTTTGCTTTTACAGTATGGGGTATTGTGTGTAGATTGATTAAGGGGGGTGGAAATAATTTGATACATTTTAGAATAAGGCTGTAACGTAACAAAATGTGGAACAAGTCAAGGAGTCTGAATACTTTCAGAATGTACTGTATATATTTACAAAAAATATATATGGGTATTGGAAATGATGCACACAATTACACTGATAGAGGCCACAAAAAGGCTGATCTACCCTCAACAACAAAAAAACAGAGAGATAAAATTAATAAATACTGTGTGTCATGGGCGTCGTAAGAAGTGGACCAAGGTGCAGCGTGGTGAGCGTACATATTCCTTTTTATTAGAATGTCACCAACAAAACCAATAAACAATACAAACCGACCGTGAAGCTCAACAGGGCTATGATGTCTCTAACGAAGTTAACTACCCACACTGAAACAAGGGAAAAAGGGCTACCTAAGTATGATTCCCAATCAGAGACAACGATAGACAGCTGTCCCTGATTGAGAACCATACCCGGCCAAAACAAAGACATACCAAAACATAGAAAATAGAACATAGAATGCCCACCCAAATCACACTCTGACCGAACCAAAATAGAGACATAAAAAGCTCTCTAAGGTCAGGGCGTGACATTGTGTTATTTCTAAGCATCCAAAATGTGGGTTTTTGTAGCTGTAGTTTCAACGTACTGTAGTTCTCTGACTTTCACCATGGCACGGCCTTGCCAACGCATCTGTGTTATGCCATAAAATGAAGTGGCCAAGCTGTAAAGTATAGTGTAGGCTGTGATTTATGTAGCTTAATGTACAGTACATGTGTATTTGCAGTAGAGGGGTAACTTTAGTGCTCTCTGAGGGAGGAAGCAGGCAGGCTGTGCTGAGAGAAAGACTGTGAAGGGAGAGTTTGTTTGGCCAAGACGTGTCATACTGTACCTAATGCAGTCTCTACATCCCTACAGGACATGGGTTTGATATCTCCGTACCCCTGTAGTTTAGTTCTGGATCCTTTTATGTAGAAAGAGGTAGGGGGTGCAGTGTATGGAGGGGAAGTGGGGGGTATAGTATGTGGTGAAGCTTCGTGGGGCCCAGGGTTGAAACATTTCTCTATTGGCCAATGTGCTTTCCTGCCTCTCCACAACCCTCCAATCAAAATACAGGGTTTATTTATTTAAACTGAGGTGCCAAGTCTGTCAAAAAGTCTACCCACTGGTCAAGCAGAGCAGACCACCAGATCCCCAGTCCTCAAGTCCTGATGAGAACAGTTTTGCAGGGGAAAATAAACACTGGTAGATCAATGGGTCGTGTGTGTGTGTGTGCGTGCATGTGCGCAAGCTTGTGTGTCTCTCTCTGTGTTTGACTGGGTGGGGATGTTAATGTGGAGTTGTACAGCTAGTTTGGAGAGCAGTAGATTGGCCACTGATTGCTTTGGGCTCTAGTTCAATCAGGCTGTGAGGAACCCTTTTCCCTCCCCCTCCTTGAGTTATTTGGCAGTATGACCGGTGCCACCATGTCAGCACCAACTGGTGCAGCACACAGCCATGCAGGGAGGCCATCTGCTATTGGGACACAAGATGGTACTGGAACATGGTACGCTATAGGCACAAGGAAAACACAAGGAAGACGCAGGGAAGACACAGGGAACAGTACACTATAGACACAGTGAAGACACAGGGAACAGTACACTATAGACACAGTGAAGACACAGGGAACAGTACACTATAGACACAGTGAAGACACGGGGAACAGTACACTATAGACACAGTGAATACACAGGGAACAGTACACTATAGACACAGGGAAGACACGGGGAACAGTACACTATAGACACAGGGAACAGTACACTATAGACACAGGGAAGACACAAGGAACAGTACACTATAGACACAGGGAAGACACGGGGAACAATACACTATAGACACAGTGAAGACACAGGGAACAATACACTATAGACACAGTGAAGACACGGGGAACAGTACACTATAGACACAGGGAAGACACACGGAACAGTACAGTATAGACACAGGGAAGACACGGAGAACAGTACACTATAGACACAGGGAAGACACGGGGAACAGTACACTATAGACACAGGGAAGACACGGGGAACAGTCCATATAGACACAGGGAAGACACAGGGAGCAGTACACTATAGACACAGGGAACAGTACACTATAGACATAGGGACGACACAAGGAACAGTACACTATAGACACAGGGAAGACACAGGGAACAGTACACTTTAGACACAGGGAAGACACGGGGAACAGTACACTATAGACACAGGGAAGACACAGGGAACAGTACACTTTAGACACAGGGAAGACACAGGGAACAGTACACTGTAGAAACAGGGAAGACAGGCTCTCCATTCCCTTTTGTTGAAGTGTCAGTGCTTTTAACTAACAAGGTGGTAAAATTAGGTTATTATAACATAGCAAGTTATCACCTCTCTATTTAAGGCCTGGTGAAGTCTGGTGAAGTCATCTTACATGGCAGCTTGGTTGACAGCAGGGTACACTAGATCAATGTTAATATTTGACTGTATTACAAAATCAACTCCATATAGTTGGACAAAGACTGTAATGCAATTGGTCCAGAGTGGCCGATATCTGTTTTCTCCACAGACTGGAAGAGGATAGATAGTGTACACAAACTCCTGCTTGATGGGCCAAATGGTTCCGCCCTAATGTTCTTTGAGGTCTCTACCAAGTGTTGCATGACCAGCAGGTGTGTGTGTGTGTTCTGTAATCTGTATGTATTTATATAGGCCTCCTTGCCCAGCGTGTGCACTGGGGGGTAGCTCATTCATTTCTAACGGAATCTCAGTGTGGCTGGCTGCCCATTGTATGACAAGGCTGTTTGAGGTAGTGACTCCTGGCCCTAAACCCAGGCTCTGCTCACCATCACACAGTCACACTCTAGGTGGTTGGAGAACCACAACTACTATTGGCAGCCGCTGTCTTTTAACCTACAACTTACTGTAATTATAAAGTATTCCAACTTGGAGTGATAGCCTAATTGAAACAAGGATGAGAGAAGGTAGTGTCAAGTTTTTCTAACCATACCTACAAAGACATGACCAAATAGTTTGAACAAAATGGTGCAACCAGTTTCACAGAAGGTCGGCATTCACAGGAAAAGGATAGAGAAGACAAAATGGAGGGAAGAGGCAGGATTAGGGCGGGCTGTGTTTAGTGGTTAGGTTACCCCTTGGCCCCTCTGGCTAACACATGCTCGGATGTATTGGGATGATGAGGGACTGTGCTTTGTGGTGTGGGCCCCTGCAGGGCCACAGTGTACCCTGTCTGCCTGTGTTGAGAGGATTACTGCTGCAGTGAGCATGCTCCTGCTCTATCCTCAGGCTGGGAGTGAAGAGGAGAGAAAGAGAGGCTCCATCGGGCACAGCAGTCAGACAGAATCAAATCCAGGGTTAAGACACCGTGTCCAGGGGGCTCCGCCTTTGAAGTGGGCTGTGGGATTCTGCTCTGGAGCGAGGGATCAGATGGCGAGAGGGAGGGAGAGAGTAGGAGGTGCAGGGTTCAGCTCCACGGACAGGCCTGCAGGGCAGGCTAGCTGGGATAGCTTAAATATGTTAGCGCTCCTTGCAGAGCACAGAGCTCCACGAACGCACAGTCACTGAGCTCTCCCTCTGCTCCCATTCCATCGGTTTTCCTCTCTGTTTCTCTATCTCTCTCCCTCTCCCTTTCTTTCTCCCTCCCCGTCAACCCTCTCCCTCATTCTCTCCCTCCTTTATCTCCCTCTATTTCTGCATGCCAGTAGAGGTTGTAATATGGAGCCTGCTGTTTTGGAGGATTTAAGAGTAGAAAGCGGTGTCAGGTACACTGGTTCAAGGAGAGAGACTGTCAGGATTACTTTACAAAAATACTGCAGAGGAGGAATTACGTGGGGCTGATGGATGAGAGGGAGAGCCAATGTGATATAAGGAAGAGGGAGGATGTGGAGAAGAGTGAGAAAGAGAGGGAGAAAACTAGTTTAGCAGATTGTGTGGTGTGTGTGCGCGTGTGTGTGCATGTGGATTATCCTGCAAAATCACCTAATGTTCTTAGCAACTTAAAGTAACTGTCCAGTGAAAATGTAACTTTTAAAAGTTAATATTTTGTTAATAATGTTGTCCTACAGTGCCTTGCGAAAGTATTCGGCCCCCTTGAACTTTGCGACCTTTTGCCACATATCAGGCTTCAAACATAAAGATATAAAACTGTATTTTTTCAAGCGGGACACAATCATGAAGTGGAACGACATTTATTGGATATTTCAAACTTTTTTAACAAATCAAAAACTGAAAAATTGGGCGTGCAAAATTATTCAGCCCTCTTAAGTTAATACTTTGTAGCGCCACCTTTTGCTGTGATTTCAGCTGTAAGTCGCTTGGGGTATGTCTCTATCAGTTTTGCACATCGAGAGACTGAAATTTTTTCCCATTCCTCCTTGCAAAACAGCTCGAGCTCAGTGAGGTTGGATGGAGAGCATTTGTGAACAGCAGTTTTCAGTTCTTTCCACAGATTCTCGATTGGATTCAGGTCTGGACTTTGACTTGGCCATTCTAACACCTGGATATGTTTATTTTTGAACCATTCCATTGTAGATTTTGCTTTATGTTTTGGATCATTGTCTTGTTGGAAGACAAATCTCCGTCCCAGTCTCAGGTCTTTTGCAGATTCCATCAGGTTTTCTTCCAGAATGGTCCTGTATTTGGCTCCATCCATCTTCCCATCAATTTTAACCATCTTCCCTGTCCCTGCTGAAGAAAAGCAGGCCCAAACCATGATGCTGCCACCACCATGTTTGACAGTGGGGATGGTGTGTTCAGCTGTGTTGCTTTTACGCCAAACATAACGTTTTGCATTGTTAACAAAAAGTTTAATTTTGGTTTCATCTGACCAGAGCACCTTCTTCCACATGTTTGGTGTGTCTCCCAGGTGGCTTGTGGCAAACTTTAAACAACACTTTTTATGGATATCTTTAAGAAATGGCTTTCTTCTTGCCACTCTTCCATAAAGGCCAGATTTGTGCAATATACGACTGATTGTTGTCCTATGGAAAGAGTCTCCCACCTCAGCTGTAGATCTCTGCAGTTCATCCAGAGTGATCATGGGCCTCTTGGCTGCATCTCTGATCAGTCTTCTCCTTGTATGAGCTGAAAGTTTAGAGGGACGGCCAGGTCTTGGTAGATTTGCAGTGGTTTGATACTCCTTCCATTTCAATATTATCGCTTGCACAGTGCTCCTTGGGATGTTTAAAGCTTGGGAAATCTTTTTGTATCCAAATCCGGCTTTAAACTTCTTCACAACAGTATCTCGGACCTGCCTGGTGTGTTCCTTGTTCTTCATGATGCTCTCTGCGCTTTTAACGGACCTCTGAGACGATCACAGTGCAGGTGCATTTATACGGAGACTTGATTACACACAGGTGGATTGTATTTATCATCATTAGTCATTTAGGTCAACATTGGATCATTCAGAGATCCTCACTGAACTTCTGGAGAGAGTTTGCTGCACTGAAAGTAAAGGGGCTGAATAATTTTGCACGCCCAATTTTTCAGTTTTTGATTTGTTAAAAAAGTTTGAATTATCCAATAAATGTCGTTCCACTTCATGATTGTGTCCCACTTGTTGTTGATTCTTCACAAAAAAATACAGTTTTATATCTTTATGTTTGAAGCCTGAAATGTGGCAAAAGGTCGCAAAGTTCAAGGGGGCCGAATACTTTCGCAAGGCACTGTATACTCGTAAAACATACCTATACTCGTAAAACATACATTTGAGAAAACTCACTTCAAAAACCCCATCTCAAACAGACCATTTAAAAAATGCTTGCTTTTCCTCATAAAGGATGATGTCATCCTACTGAGTAGGATGAGCTGGCCAATCAGCAGTCTACTCTCATTAATAATTTTAATGACCAGTTTGCCCAAACCACACCATTCCAACACATAAAAGCTGTTTTCAACCTATTTAACTACCATTTAACTCATATTGCAATTAATTATAGGTAATGTATCATAGATATCTGGAAACACTGAACAGTTACTTTAACAACAATGCTTTAAAACATCAGTTCCACCAGGTTGTTTGTGCGCTAACTAATCATGCTTTTACAACACTTCGAGGCTAGGAGACTCTTTACACAGAATGCGAAGGGGAAAGTGATACCTAGTAGTTGCACAACTTCCACATGTAACCCATCCCTTCTGAATCAGAGAGGTGCGGGGGGCTGCATTAATCGACATCATCAGCACTTGGGAAGCAGTTGTTGTTAGGGTTTTGTCCAACTTGACGGCTCTGGGATTCTAACCAGCAACTTTTCGGTTACTTTCCCAACACTCTTAACCGCTAGGCTACCTAGAGTTCTCATGGTTCAGTTTTTGTTCCTGTCTCAACTAAATGCAGCCATGTTTTTGTGTCCCACAAGGCATGCCTTTTATCATGCAACTTGGGAACAGCTGTTTCTCATCAGGCCCCAGTCACTTAGCCAATAAGCTATCCAGCAGGTCAGTCATGTGCAGGCCTTTAGACTGCCTGTAGTCAGCCAGTGTTCTCCTTGGTCGCTGGATCAGATCAGAGGGGCCGGGGTGATCACACGTGAGACCGAAAGAGTCAGGCCAAAATGTATCCAATTAGAGGGTCATCCCAATTTGTTCTCCCATGTCCACGCTGCTCATCAGGCATCTCACCCTCCAGCGAGGCGGTCTGCCTGAGAGGAGAGAGCTGGGGCCATCTGGGAGTGATTACCCATGCTGTACTTCTCATTGTTTCGTGTTTGCTTTCCGTGAGGCTGAGCGCTGTGCTCTGCTCTCTCTCTCTCCCTGTTCTGTTGGCTGGGCTCCCCTGGCCTGGCGTGTTCAGGGTTTAATCCTGTGTTATTTATGACTGGTAATGTTGGAAAGAGTTGGCTGGTACGCAGGCCAAATTAGCACAATTTAGATGCTTCATCAGGAGCAGGAGTCTGCTCAGGGATACGTAAAGAGAGATGCAAAAATATTCCCCTCTCGCACTCTCTATAGTTCTCTCGGTCTCTGTCTCATTCTCTCTCTATTTTTGTTTTGCTCTCATTTTCTCTCTATCTCGTGCTCTCTAATTTTCTCTCTTTCTATTTCCCTCCCTCTTATTTTCCGATGGTCTCAATCCATCCGTCCATCCCCCTCTCCATCTCTCTCTTTACCTCTCTTTCGCCATCTCTGTCTTTACCTCTCTCTCGCCATCTGTCTTTACCTCTCTCTCGCCATCTCTGTCTTTACCTCTCTCTCGTCATCTCTGTCTTTACCTCTCTCTCGCCATCTCTGTCTTTACCTCTCTTTCGTCATCTCTGTCTTTACCTCTCTCTCGCCATCTCTGTCTTTACCTCTCTCTCTCCATCTCTATCTTTACCTCTCTCTCGCCATCTCTGTCTTTACCTCTCTCTCGCCATCTCTGTCTTTACCTCTCTCTCACCATCTCTGTCTTTACCTCTCTCTCGCCATCTCTGTCTTTGCCATCTACATTCACTGCATCTCATTTTCTCCCATTTCCAATGTCAGCAGGGGCCCTGCTAGTGTGTCTAGATCTAAGATTACACCAGTGTACATTTTGGAGCATGTTGTGGGGTCTGGAGTCCTGTCCCACTAATCACATCTGTGTTCCTTGTGATGCTGCTGGGAGCTGGCAGCCAGAGGAGACAGGAAAGGATTGTCTGTGGCCCATGACTGGAAAACTGACCATTCTGCCTGCCATTTTGGGGGAGATGTGAGTTTTCTTTGTATCCAGTTCAGCCTGTGCTTCACATGTGGAGAGTTGAGGAATTGCGGTGGTAGTTTTCCATTTTCTCCCGGCAGAGCTCAGTGTTCTCTGAGCTTAGTCTCTCCTGTCTGGGCTAGTTTGCACTGCTGTGTGGTAGCAGCTCCCCGTCTTCATTACTGTCACAGCCATTAGGACACACCGACAAGACTGCCAGCCATGGTCTTCTAATATGACGTCTCAGCAGCTTTACCCAATATCCCTCATTCCCTAAGTTAACATACAGTACCAGTCAAAAGTTTGGACACACCAACTCATTCAAGGGTTTTTCTTTATTTGTACTATTTTCTACATTGTAGAATAATAGTGAAGACATCAACACTATGAAATAAACACATATGGAATCATGTAGTAACCAAAAAAGTGTTAAACAAATAAAATTCTATATTTTATATTTGAGATTCTTCAAAGTAGCCACCCTTTGCCTTGATGACAGCTTTGCACACTCTTGGCATTTCTACATTGTAGACTAATAATGAAGACATCAAAACTCTGAAATAACACATATGGAAACATGTAGTAACCAAAAAAGTGTTAAATAATTTCAAAATATATTTATATTTGAGAATCTTCAAAGTAGCCACCCTTTGCCTTGAAGACAGCTTTGCACACTCTTGGTATTTCTACATTGTAGACTAATAATGAAGACATCAAACCTGTGATTTGGGAGGTTAAAGACATGCTCTGGAACTTTGGCAACGTCTAAGTATTTTTGAAACTTCGCACAATGGGCTGGATGTGTCAATGTGCAGTATGAGGTAGTACCCAATTTTCAGGGACCAGTTTTGGCTTGTGAGCGCAACTTTCAGAACTACTGTCCAAAAAATTATACAGAAGTACTGGATTATCCCTTTTGGCTGTGGAGTGTGAGTCCAAAAAAGAAGTGTTGTCTGTCTGGGCTTGGGGCTGTAAATGTCAGAGGTCCAAAGTGTACTTCACCCTAATGTAATTACCCCCTCGGTCAGTGTTGTTGCTCTTAGAGCTACGCTAAACTGAATTTGCCTTCACAGCTACAGTAAAAAATAGCAGTGACAGATAACTGAGAATTTGACCTAGAAGAATCAATAGCAAATCATTCCAGTAAAAATGGTAAACAGCATTCCATTCAGTAGTCTCAGGTAAACACTCTGTTATTCAGTGGGACTCTAGCTGCTATAATTATGATGTCACACATGTATTTGTCATCAGGCTCCCGTGGCCACTAACATTATAGTCTATTTTGACAGACCTACATAATTTTGCTGCACCGATAAGGGTGTAGCGTCACAAGCAACGTGAGTGAGTATGCAAATTCTATTCATACCCAAATGTCAGGCAATTCTGTGATTACTCTCATTTGCATACATCACTGGTGGTTTGCATAGATGGACTTACATGGCTTTTACAACATGCATGTTCCCTTGATAACCACCAACTGTTAAATATGACAGTTAGACATTCTGGAAGACTCTAGAAAGTTTTTTTGTGATGAGTTCATGTAAAATTCATTTTTTAGCTGCAAGACATTCACTTTTGAGTGTGCACACAAATTCAACCTAGACACAGAGGAATGTCTTACAATACAGTACAATGTAACATAATGTCATATTGTGTAAAGAAATAAAATACAGTGCCTGGTACTGAAATGTAGGGTAATGTAATGTGCCGCAATGCAATCTATGCAGTGAAATGTAATGTAATGTAATCTGGTTTGGGGAGACAGTGTTGATTAAATGCTGGGATCATTAACTGTATTGGGAATAGAGCCTGCCAGCTTGTAGTCCTAAAACCTGGAAATAAGATACATCTGGTTTGTTCAGCCATTCCTATGGGGAAAATGAACGGGGAAAGATTAGGGTTTTGGGATAAACGCTGAAAATAAGTTCTGACGTTAACAGATCTTATACATTTTGTTCTATGAGATAATATCAGTCAGTTAACATGACCTTTATGCATTATGAAGCCTTTATGTGCTTTTTTAAATGAAGTAAATGCTTCAAAATTCACAAAGGGTGACTGATGAACTGATGAAGATTATCTCATAGAACAAAACATATAGTATCTCTTAGGCCTGTGTTTACCACATAACTTATTTTCGGCATTTATCCAACAAGCATACAAAAACTGCATTAATTTTCCTATAGGCTTTGTCCAATGAACCATAGCGGAGTTAGTGCCTACAAAATGACACCATTACTGTTGCTCTCTATAGAATGAAAAGAGCTGCGGAGAAGGGAGGGACAATTTCTCCAATTTATGAGAGCATGATGTCCCTCAGGGTGTAGTCGCTAACTCGCTGTACATTCATCCACAACGGGCTGGGAGGACAATGACTGGGACTCTGGGATTGACTGAAACATCCTGGACTGGGCTGAAATAGCTGCTCTATTTGTTCTACTCGTCTCCTTTCTTCTTTTGTCTTCTCTTCTCTTCTCTTCCCATCTTTTCTCTTATTTTCCCATCTCTTCTCTAGGCCTCTGTTAGCTAGGTCAGTACGCCAGTATGTTCATCCCTTCTTCAAGTCCAATCAGTGTCTAAATATCACCAGGAGTAGATACAGTAGCTACAGTAACTCATTGTCTCAGTAGTCAAAACAGTACCTCACACATACGTATGATACCATTACCACTCCCCTCCACAGCCATATATATTCGCTAACTACCATTACACTGTAATTGTGTCAGGCTGTTATTGCTGTGTGATTAGTGTGATTAGGGTTGCAAAGCTACCGATAGTTTACCAAAGTTACAGGAATCTTCAGCAATTTAGGTAATTAACAGAAAATCTACGGCAATCTATCGTAACTTAAGTAATTTATACTTTAATAAAACTTGTTTTATTCATATAGAGTATTCATTTTTATATCTGCGTCCATATTGTCCACGAGTTTCTAGTAGATAGACTATATGGTTCAACAGAAAATAATCTAATCAAAAATTGCATTATTTTCAGTTAACTCTGCAACTCTTCCAACTATTGACTTTTTTCACAACTGTTTGAGGCAGAAACATTGACAACAAATGCATACTGACATGGTAAAATTAATAAAATGTGCAAGTAAATGATATTTCATGCTGAAACCCTCATATTGAACACCAACGTTATTCACTAAGTTGATGGTTTATATTTAAGATAATGTTTTACAGCTTTGTCATTACATTTTTTCTTTGAAAATCATGTTATTTCATGTATTTTACATGTGATAAAGCCACACAGAAGGCCAGAGATAATTAAAGACACCTTTGATAATCTGAAGTACCCAAAAGGGATGCTAGATGTCTTGTCATAGATTGCATAAAATACTTGAATGATACCAAAATTCGGGAAGGTTACTGGTAAACTTTTAAAGTTTCCAGTAATATACCCTCCCTTTGCAACCCTATGTATAATGTATCGAGATGTTGCGTTAATGGTCCTTAAACCTTTGAAGATGTTGAGTGTGTGTTTTTCACCTAGCTAGCTTGTTAATGGCTCTTGCGAAATATCCACCTATCTCTCTTGAAGTGTTTGATGGGCAAACATGGTATGGAAACATTAACTGGGGAGGTTGTATTTTGTTTGTGCTTACCTCACACTTTAAACAAAGTTCATGGGAGTCGTAAATGGAATTGTGATGCAAATGTTTGCTTGTGTGTTTGTACGTTCCCTCAGGGTTGGAGTGGAGAGTGACAGTGGAGCGGCAGGTGGGAGAGAGCTAGTCTAATCAGACAGAGAGAGTGGTAGTCCTATACCACTAAAGCACATCAGGGATTTGGCCCAGCCCCCGAGACCACTTTACACTATAGCATTATATCATGTCCAGATACCTCAAGACTCTATCTATCTGTGATGGACATGATTGACTGCCTCTGCTCAGACTTCAGAGTTTTGTCATTACACATCGAGAGTCTGGTCATTATAGTCTCGAATATTTGACACGTATACCCTGTCCATTGGTGCATAAGAGAAACATTTTCTGGTGCCTTTTTTTCTGTTTCATTTCAACCTGCAATGCTAACAGGCCATGAACCCCTCCTCTCTTCTGTTCCACAGTACTGCGTGATGACTTTAGACAGAACCCAGCGGATGTGATGGTGGCGGCGGGGGAACCTGCCGTACTGGAGTGCCAACCCCCCCGTGGGCATCCTGAGCCCACCATCTCATGGAGGAAAGACGGTACCAACATCAATGACAGGGATGAGCGCATCACGGTAAGACACAAGCTCCGTTAACCTCGGAGCACACTAGAGCATACACTGCACTGCGCTGGGCCTGCACGACACACACACACACACACACACACACACACACACACACACACACACACACACACACACACACACACACACACACACACACACACATATGCACGTGCACAAACACGGCCCACTGCTTGCTGGCGGAGCTCCAGGAAGATCAGTGTCTCTGTTGGCAGACGTGTGGCATAATGAAGAGAAACAAGTGCATCATCTATTTGACAAACATAATGAAATCATATTGCACTGTGGTTTGGCCAATCAATGTCTATTTGGAACAAAGGCTATCTGGGGAAGCGTGAAAAGGAATCAGGGGAGGGTGTGTGTGTATGCAAGCATGTTTGTTTGCTTGTTTGTCTGTATAGGGGACTTGTTAGTTGGGATACAAGGCTTATCCTCCTCCGGATTGACAGTTAGTCTGTCTCTGAGGGACTCCAATGGACAGAGCAGCTCTCCTCTACACCAACAAGAGGGAGGTGGAGGAGAGAGAGAGGGCCTTCTGAAGGAAATACAAAGGCTGTGTTGGCTTTGTACTTCCCTCTTTTCTCCTGATTTATGTCCAGGATATCATGAGGACCAACACCCATCTACCTACAGTATATAAAATAAAATACGAAGTCAAAATCAACTAAGGTCTTGTAGTGTCAAGTCAGGGAAGCCATGTTGGCCCCAGTCCCTATAGCGCATGTGGTTTTCCATGGTGTACTGGCTCAGTGTGTAAACAGAAGGCCAGCTTGGTTTCTGCCTCATAGCTATAGCTCGGCTCATTGGACTAATGGGCCTGCAGATAAGACTGTCCTAATGAGTCCTCAGGCCCTGTAAACAACACAGTGCTGGTGATGGAGTGTTGTGTTTGTACTCTGTTTCTAACACAACATCCACTCCCAAAGTTGTTGTTGTTTCTTAAACCACGGCGAGTTCTGGAGGTCTGTTGTGGCCAAGCTTGAAATAATGGGGTGAAGGACGTTTGGGGGAAGGTTTTGAGTGGGTGGGCATTGGACAAGTGGCCAGTGGTGTAGAACAATGCATCAACATGCCTTTACTAGACTATGGGGATATTTTATATATGAATGCTTCCGCTCAGTGTTTGAGATCAATTGACACTCTTTACCATGGCACTTTGAGATTTATTTTAAACTGCAAAACCCTTACACACCACGGCACTTTATATACCAGGGTTGGCTGGCCTTCTCTAGTCACTCGTAGGCTCAGTCACTGGTATATATTTTTATTTACAAAGCCATTTTGGGTTTACTACCTTTTTATTTGAGCATTTTTATTGTTCAGGAATGTGGTGGGTACTCTCTTTGTTCGCTTGACTTCATCCTGCTAACTGTTCCAAATGTCCGAACTGAATTTGGTAAAAGGGCTTTTATGTACTCTGCGCCATCGTCTTGGAACATATTACAAAACACTTTTAAACTGTAAGAACTTGTCCCAATTGGTGTTTTTAAATCACTGATGAAGGATTCTGAGGCTGATTCCCTGACCTGTTAATGTTTTTAATTTGCTGTTTTATACTCTTGTGAATTCAATGGTTTCTACTAGATTACTTGTAGTTTTTCATGTTGTCTGTCCGTCATTTTTTTGTAATGACTTGGTGCTGCCTATCTTGGCCAGGGCGCTCTTGAAAAATAGATTTTAATCTCAATGAGCCCTTCCTGGGTAAATAAAATAAATAAAAACAGGAGTACTTCTAGATAGAGTACTATACTGTGGCATAACATCATATAACACCCTATATTGACCGTAGTGGGGTCAGGTTGGGTGGTGATGTGGCAGATGCATAAATAGAGGGGAACGCAGGAATGGAAGGATGAGAGCGAGAGAGAGGGATAGGAGAGAGGAGGAGGACAGGAGTGATGTATTTGCTGGTGTTGTTATGGATCTGACTTTAAGAGAGCGAGTAGTCCCATTCACCAATCTACCAGGTGTGAAACAGGGAAGGGACTCAGGGGGTATGCTAATTTGGTATAGAGCAGACCTAACTCACTCTATTTAATGAATAAAAACAGGAACATTTGGCTAGAAATTCAAAAGGAAATTAACTCAACATAGAAAAATGTCCTCCTGTGTGCTACCAATATCCCACTACTAGAATCCCCATAGTTAATTGAAGACAGCTTCTTCGTCCTGGAGGGGGAAATCAATCATTTCCAGGCACAGGGACATGTACTAGTCTGTGGCGACCTAAATGCAAGAACTGGACAATAACCTGACACCCTCAGAACACAGGGGGACAAATACCTACCTGGAGGCGACAGCATTCCCTCCCCCATATGCCCACTTAGGCACAACTACGACAACATAACCAACAAAAACAGGTCACAACTCTTGCAGCTCTGTCACATGCTGGGTATGTACATAGTCAATGGTAGGCTTCGAGGTGACTCGGTAGGTACACCTTCAGTATAGCTCATCTCTTGGCAGCAGTACTGTAGACTACTTTATCACTGACCTCTACCCTTGAGTCTCTCAGAGCGTTCACAGTCAGCCCACTGATACACCCTATCAGATCACAGCAACATCACACTCTCCTTGAACAGAGCAATACTCAATCATGAGGCATCAAAGCCAAATGAACTGAATAATATTAAGAAATGCTATAGAGGGAAGGAAAGTAGTGTGGAAACATACCAAAAAACAATTAGGCAACAACAAATTCAATCCCTTTTAGATAACATCCTGGACAAAACATTTCACTGTAATATTCAAGGTGTAAACTTGGCTGTAGAAAACCTAAACAGTATATTTGACCTCTCAGCTTCCCTATCAAATCTAAAAATTTCAAGCAGAAAATCGAAGACAATGAACAACAAGGACAAATGGTTTGATGAATAAGCCAGAAACCTAAGAAAGAAATTGAGAAACCTATCCAACCTAAAACATAGAGTAACAGAAAACCTGAGCCTACACCTTCACTATGGTGAATCACTAAACCAATACAGAAAAACACTACAGAAAAAGAAGGAACAGTACATCAGAATTCATCTCAATGTAATTGAGTAATTCATAGGCTCTAACCACTTCTGGGAAAATTGGAAAACACTAAACAAACAACAACATGAAGAGTTATCTATCCAAAATGGTGATGTATGGGTAAGCCACTTTTCCAATCTTTTTGGCTCTATAGCAAAGATCAAACATCAAAAACATTATACATGATCAAATACACATCTTAGAATCAACTATTAAAGACTACCAGAACCCACTGGATTCTCAAATGACATTAAATGAATTACAGGACAAAATGCAATCCCTCCAACCCAAAAAGGCCTGTGGTGGTATCCTCAATGAAATTATCAAATATACAAACCAAAAATTCCAATTGGCTGTACTCTTTAACATCATCCTCACACTCACTCACTCATACTGAATGTATCACACTCCTATGACCTTTGTCCCCCAATAAATGCAGGGTAATGTGATGACACTTTAAAAGTTGCCAACACCACAGGGGGTGGAACATGAAACAGGTCCTGGCCCAGTGACCTCTGAGACCTCTGGGATTTGAAACCTGGCCACTGCCCTCTCCCCTCATCTCCCTTCCTCTGCCCCTTCCTCTCCCCTGCTCTCCCCCCTCCTCTCCTCTCCCCCTCATCTCCCTCTCCCCTCTTATCCCCCCCTATCCACTCCTATCCCCTTACCCCCCTCCTCTCCCCTTCCTCCCCCTCCTCTCCCCTTCCAATTCAATTTAAGGGCTTTATTGCCATGGGAAACGTATGTTAACATTGCCAATGCAAGTGAAGTAGATACACTCACAGAAGTTTCAAAAGAATAAAGACATTTCAAATGTCATATTATGTATATATACAGTGTTATAACGATGTGCAAATAGTGAAAGTGTATTCTTTTGAGAGCCAGGTCTGCCTACGGCGGCCTTTCTCAATAGCAAGGCTATGCTCACTGAGTCTGTACATTGTCAACGCTTTCCTTAAGTTTGGGTCAGTCACAGTGGTCAGGTTTTCTGCCACTGTTTACTCTCTGTTTAGGGCCAAATAGCATTCTAGTTTGCTCTGTTTTTTGTTAATTATTTCCAATGTGTCAAGTAATTATCTTTTTGTTTTCTCATGATTTGGTTTGGTCTAATTGTGTTGCTGTCCTGGGGCTCTGTGGGGTCTTTTTGTGTTTGTGAACAGAGCCCTAGGACCAGCTTCTCAGGTTATTCTCTCTGTAGGTGATGGCTTTGTTATGGAAGGTTTGCGAATTGCCAGTGGTTGTAGAATTTAGAAGCTCTTTTCTGGATTTTGATAATTAGCGGTTGTTGGCCTAATACTGCTCTGCGTGCATTATTTGGTGTTTTACCATGTACACAGAGGATATTTTTTGCAGAATTCTGCATGCAGAGTCTCAATTTGATGTTTGTCCCATTTTGTGAATTCTTGGTTGGTGAGCAGACCCTAGACCTCACAACCATGAAGGGCAATGGGTTCTATAACTGATTCAAGTATTTTTAGCCAGAGCGTGACAGAGCGTTCCTCTCTCCTCCTATCCCGTTCCTCCCTATCCTCTCCCCTCTCAACCCCCTCCTCCCTCTCCTCTCCCATCTTCTCCTCTACCACTCTTCTCCTCCTGCTCTCCCTGTGTAACACATGATTACTTTTATGGTCTGGGAGAATATGTCAGTGTGAAGAGGGAAGGTCAGCCTCCTGTCAGCAGGTTGCAGGTATTGTGAGGGCGAGAGGGGCAAGGGGGGACAAGAGGTGGTGAAGAGGGTTAGTATTTGTGTATGAGGCAGAGAAGGGTCTGGAGCTAGTCTGCTGTAAATCAGGCTGTGAGTAGATTAGCTATGACTGCTTGGCTGGTCTTCCCAGCATGGTTTACATACAAGAAGTTGTAACCTACTGGCCTGGCCACATCAGGACTCCTCCACTTCCCTCCTCTCTGACAGGCTCTGGTGCCTTATGATACCTCTCCACTCACTAACCAACGTCACTCTACACTGCACTTTACCACTGGGAAACAAGAGGCAGGGACTATAGAAAGGTTTTCCTTCACCCATCCTCACCCTAGTGTTTGAATAGCAATCCCTCTTTCAAGACATTTTAATGTTATTTGAACATTTCTGATGCATGATTTGGTTTTTACTTATCAGTTATGTTTGCAGAAACCCTGATTCCATATTTTCTGCACATAGGTCCTTCTTTGAAACTAGCATAATTCTCCAACCCAACCATCCAAAGTTATTTCCCATTACAACAATCCTGCTGCATGTCACAGTACAGGATCTCTAGGCTGGTGCTGTAGCAGTGTTCTCTGAGGCCTGAGATGTTGTGGGCTCACTGCTTCCTCTTTCAGTAGAAAACAACCTGTCAGGCACTGCCCTCCCTGCCACACAGCCAGCCAGCCGAGGCAGCTGGGAATGCACCCTGTTTACTTCTTAAAACTTTTGCCTTAAACCTACCAGATCTTTGTCTGGGCTCTATAGCAGTGGTCACCAACTGGTTGATCGCCATCTCCAAGGTCTTCATAGTCGATCACCAAACATTTCTGTAACAAACAACAACGATAAAGCCTTTGTGTTCCTGCTTTGTTCGTTCGGTAAGTACTCTTGATTCAGCAGGCAAAGTGTTCCAATTTTGAACCATTTCATGTATCTAATTGTAGAACTCTGCATACCTGGCAGGCCCAGAGAGCAAATCAAGTGCACCTATAGGCCTACTGCTGGCCAATCAGATCACCGTATCTGCACAGTTTCCTCGAGACATAGGCTGTAAAAAGAGGCCTCGAGTGCACAGAAAAAGTTGATGCTGTGAGATTTCAAAACTGTTAAAACCATGACTAGAGAAAGTCTCAGTGAAAACAGCAAAGAGCTGCTGTTTTTCTAAGTAAGTTGTTATTCAGCACTGTCAACCGTTTCTTCAACACTTTTATAAGCCATAAAATGCACGTTCTCCCTACATCCACTCACACTACAACCAGCACTGCAGCAGCAATGAAAGAGTCTAGCAAAGTGTTACGATAGGCTTACGCTGTTATTGTTAGCTGCTTGTCTTTTTTAATATTGAGGAATATTTCACTTTCTCTGGTCATAAGAGTAGCAGCATGAATTGGTGCATGAGACAGAAATAATGTAGTGCGACTTGAGTTTTGTCATCAGCTGGAAGACTGTGTCCCCTTTTCTCGGTGGAGGGAAGGAGAGCGGGGGGACTGAGATGGGTGAGAGGCAGGGTTACTTCTGCTCCGTCCCACCACTCAGACTGACCATCAGATGCAGGCCATCAGTCCAGTAAAATAAAAAATGCTAATGATTATGCTCACTCAGCTGTGCCTCACAAGTAATACAACAAATTACTGTAATCTATTACCAGTGTGATCATGTACCAAACATTTTGAAGTATTATTTCGAAATGGTCTGAGAAGAACAACTTTTTTTGCAATTCAAGCATAGACAGTATGCAGTGATAATGCATTGGGCATATAGTCGACTGCACAAACATTGCTAAATAACTGTTTTTAATAGGTTAAAATGTTGCATGTTTTTTAAGTTATATTATTTTTAATAAATCTGAGCAATAGATCTCGGCTTGTTGTGGACTTGCTTTTTGCTTTGATCTTGACTCAGAAAAGGTGGTGACCACTGCTCTGTAATAATGTCAAATCAAATCAATATTTGTCACTTGCGTCGAATACAACAGGTGTAGTAGACCTTACAGTGAAATGCTTATTACAAGCCCTTAACCAACAATTCAGAGTTTTGTTTTTTTAAGTAATGAAGAAAATATTTGCTAATTTTTTTAATTAAAAAAAACATTTAAATACAACGTACCATAATAAAATAACAACCCAGAGCCTGTATACAGGGGGTACCGGTACCGAGTCAATGTGTGGGGGTACAGGTTAGTCAAGGTAATTGAGGTACATGTCGGTGGGTGTAAAGTGAGTAGCAACAGCGTACCAAAGGGGGTCAATGCAAACAGTTTGGGTAGCCATTTGATTAACATTTAGCAGTCGTATGGCTTGGGGGTAGAAGCTGTCCTAGATTTAGTGCCTTCTAAACCACAAATAATTTCACCAAATCGCTTTTTGAGAGCCTTTCAAAGCATAACTTTCCTTATTCAGTGTGGTGTTATTTATATTTATATAGGTATCTAGTTACAGATATGACTTTACAACTTGTACTTTTCTTCCCTCCATCTTTCAGATCCGCAGTGGGAAGCTGATGATCACCAACGCCAGGAAGAGTGACGCAGGGAAATACATTTGTGTGGGGACCAATATGGTGGGAGAGAGGGAGAGCGAAATTGCAGAACTGACTGTTCTAGGTAAGACCCTGTCTGTCTGTCTGTCTGGTAGAGTCTGTCTCCCTCTCCCTCCTCTCAGCCCCCTTCAGTGAGTCTTAGTTGTGTCAGTGAAGGTCAAAGAGTCTGCATGTCCCCTTGGTAAAGGTTTTTCTCCCTGGCACATAATCCAATAATGGAACAGGTTACATAACAATGGCCCCCAGCCCTGCAGCTGTGAAGGCATTTCTCATGAATCCTAAACTCAGGGTGACCCTGTCTTCCCACCGTGACCCCTGCCACCCCCCAGCTGTCCTGGACCAGGTTGTATCCCCACCCTCATCCCCCACTCTCACTCATTCTTCCTGCTGCCAAGTGTCCCAGACCACTGACTCCTAGCCTGGTTCCCCTCTCCACCCCCACCTCCACCCTATGCTGTCCCCCTCTCTACCAGCACCCCACCCCCTCTCCAAACACTTCCATTGTAGCAGACTGAGACATATTATCACGGGAATGGGTAGGCTGGGCTGGGCTACTCGCCAGGGCACACCACACACATTTACAATGCCTAGTAAAACTTCTAGGGCTAATAGAATAATACTGTGTATTGAATAAACAGATCTGTTTTCAAATGTGCTCTGGGACCAATGTGAATAAAATGGCCCTAGTTTTAACAAGCCCTACTAGTTTTAAGTTGATTTAAGTTGTTTTCATTCACATAAATGAATGTGTTTCAGTCTTTCACCCACTGTCCCAGTGGGTGAAAGAGGGTGAAACACGGGGGAATGTGGGTGTGGTACATCCGTCCCATGGAGAGAGAGTTACAGGGGGCTAATGGTATTCAGGTACCGGTAGCGTTTTTAGGTGCTTATCTAATAGCTTTGTATATAAGCTTGATTTTGCAAGTTCTAAGGGTTGGAGAGCCAAGCAAAACTGTCAGTCTATCACACAACTTTAAACACATTATGATGATCTCCCCCTTCTTCAGAGCGCCCAGGGTTTGTGAAGAGGCCCAGTAGTGTTATGGTGCTGGCAGATGAGAGTGTGGAGTTCCACTGTGAGGCACAGGGAGATCCGGTCCCCACTGTCCGCTGGAGGAAAGAGGATGCAGACCTACCCAAGGGGAGGTATGGATGGATTGCCCAGCAGTACTATACAGCCTTTATATTACGCTGTTACTCTGATCAAAATTCATATGCACACTTAGGCTCGCGTCTGGTCATGGAATTAGGTGCGTGGTATATTATATTACGGTATATTACAGTGTGTAATCCTTTGTCTCATCGTTATATCTCCCAGTCCCTTTCTCTCACACTGTGTGTATGTGTCTGTCTACAGGTATGAGATCCTAGAGGACCACACCCTGAGCGTACGAGATGTAAGACTGTCAGACGAGGGCTCCTACACATGTGTTGTGGAGAACATGGTGGGAAAGGCTGAGGCATCCGCTACACTGACCGTACACGGTCAGTACAACCTCCACCAACCGTAACCCAGGTCACACCTGCTGTTTGACATGAAAGCGCACAGACTATGTTTTACCTTCATTTAACTAGGCAAGTCAGTTAAGAACAAATGAAGAACAAATTCTTATTTTCAATGACTGTTCAGGGGCAGAACGACAGATTTGTTTGTACCTTGTCAGCTCGGGGGTTTGAACTGGCAACCATCCGGTTACTAGTCCACCACTCTAACCACTAGGCTACCCTGCCGCAGACTGTGTGCAGACTGTGTTTATGCTGTGCAGCTGTTGCTCTGACATTCATGAAACGTTAGCTAAAGTGTGAAGGAGAAGACAGCTGTTCTCAGAGCAGTTGGATATCTTACCTAACCCACACCAAAGAGTGTCATACCACTGCCCTGATTTATTTAGCATGGATCAGTTTACATTCATGTGTCGAGTCAAGCAGTTGCCAGAGTAACCGACTGAGTTGGGTTATCAGTTAAATGTGAGGTCATGTACAGTTGAAGTCGGAAGTTTACATACACTTAGGTTGGAGTCATTAAAACTCGTTTTTCAACCACTTCACAAATTTCTTGTTAACAAACTATAGTTTTGGCAAATCAGTTAGGACATCTACTTTGTGTATGACACAAGTCATTTTTCCAACAATTGTTTACAGACAGATTATTTCACTGTATCACAATTCCAGTGGGTCAGAAGTTTACATACACTAAGTTGACTGTGCCTTTAAACAGCTTGGAAAATTCCAGAAAATTATTCATGGCTTTGGAAGCTTCCGATAGGCTAATTGACATGATTTAAGTCAATTGGAGGTGTACCTGTGGATATGGTTCAAGGCCTACTTTCAAACTCAGTGCCTCTTTGCTTGACATCATGGGAAAATCTAAAGAAATCATCCAAGACCTCAGAAAAAAAATAGTAGACCTCCACAAGTCTGGTTCATCCTTTGGAGCAATTTCCAAATGCCTGAAGGTACCACGTTCATCTGTATAAACAATATTACGCAAGTATAAACACCATGGGACCATGCAGCCGTCATACCACTTAGGAAGGAGACGTGTTCTGTCTCCTAGAAATGAACGTACTTTGGTGCGAAAATTGCAAATCAATCCCAGGTAAAAAAGTATCTATATCCACAGTAAAACAAGTCCTATATCGACATAACCTGAACGGATTCTCTGCAAGGAAGAAGTCACTGCTCCAAAACCGCCATAAAAATGCCAGACTATGGTTTGCAACTGCACATGGGGACAAAGATCATACTTTTTGGAGAAATGTCCTCTGGTCTGATGTAACAAAAATAGAACTGTTTGGCCATAATGACCATCGTTATGTTTGGAGGAAAAAGGGGGAGGCTTGCAAGCCGAAGAACACCATCCCAACCGTGAAGCACAGGGGTGGCAGCATCATGTTGTGGGGGTGCTTTGCTGCAGGAGGAACTGGTGCACTTCACAAAATAGATGGCATCATGAGGAGGAACATTATGTGGATTTATTGAAGCAACATCTCAAGACATCAATCAGGAAGTTAAAGCTTGGTCGCAAATGGGTCTTCCAAATGGACAATGACCCTAAGTATACTTCAAAAGTTGCGCAAAATGACTTAATGACAACAAAGTCAAGGTATTGGAGTGGCCATCACAAATCCCTGACCTCAATCCTATAGGCAATTTGTGGGCAGAACTGAAAAAGTGTGTGCGAGCAAGGAGGTCTACAAACCTGATTCAGCTACACCAGCTCTGTCAGGAGGAATGGGCCACAATTCACCCAACTTGTTGTGGGAAGCTTGTGGAAGGCTACACAAAACGTTTGACCCAAGTTAAACAATTTAAAGGCAATGCTTCCAAATACTAATTGGGTGTATGTAAACTTCTGACCCACTGGGAATGTAATGAAAGAAATATAAGATGAAATAAATCATTCTTTCTCCTATTATTCTGATATTTCACATTCTTAAAATAAAGTGGTCATCCAAACTGACCTAAGACGGGGAATTTTTACTATGATTAAATGTCAGGAATTGTGAAAAACTGAGTTGAAATGTATTTGGCTAAGGTGGATGTAAACTTCTGACTTCAACTGTATTTACTTAACTTGAGTTCATATCAGTTCTGCAGCAATCAGTTGCCTTGTTCCCTATTCGTACAACTCATAGTCTAACCATGACTGGATCCGTGTAACAGTTCTGAATAGGTACCCCGATGGGAGTGTTGATGAGGCACCAGGAAGTGGTTTCATTTATGAGCAGGGATTCCCTTCCACAATGACCACCACAGCACTGGGACTGATGGCAGGAAATGAGCACCAACACCAGACTACTCACACACACTTGCGTGTACACGAATGCACACACACACGCATATACAGACACATGCACGCACACACACACACACGCGCGCATACACACACACACACACACACACACACACACACACACACACACACACACACACACACACACACACACACACACACACACACACACACAGTGGCCCAGTGACACAAAGCAAGAGAGAGATAGACAGACAGTGAGGATGAGCAGGGCTTAATTAAAGACAAGCCTGAGTCCCATGCAGGGAAATGACATGGTTCCAATTACAGAATCTACTCTACACCAAACCTGCCTGCCTCTCTGTCAAATTGGTGAAGTGATATATAAAAATGTTAAAAAATTTAAAAAATCAAATAAAAAAAAAAACGGAAAAGTGGTGCGTTGTTATGTATCCATCCCCTTTGCTATGAAGCCCCTAAATAAGATCTGGTGCAACCAATTACCGTCAGAAGTCACATAATTAGTTAAACAATGTCCACCTGTGTTCAATCTAAGTGTCACATGTTCTCAGTATATATACCTGTTCTGAAAGGCCCCAGAGTCTGCAACACCAATAAGCAAGGGTTATTACCAAGCAAGTGGCACCATGAACACCAAGGAGCTCTCCAAATAGGGCAGGGACAAAGTTGTGGAGAAGTACAGATCAGGGTTGGGTTATAATAAAATATCAGAAACTTTGAACAGATTACCCTGAAGGAGCTGCAAAGCTCCACAGCTTAGATTGGAAAATCTGTCCATAGGACCACTTTAAGCCGTACACTCAGAGCGGGGCTTTACGGAAGAGTGACCAGAAAAAATCCATTGCTTAATGAAAAAAATAACCAAACACGTTTGGTGTACGCCAAAAGACTCCCCAAACATATGGAAGAAGGTACTCTGGTCAGATGAGACTGAAATTGATATTTTTGGCCCTCAAGGAAAACACTATGTCTGGATCAAACCCAACACCTCTCAGCACCCTACGGACACCATCCCCACAGTGAAGCATGGTGGTGGCAGCATCATGCTGTGGGGATGTTTTTCATCAGCAGGGACTGGGAAACTGGTCAGAATTTAAGAAATTGTGGATAGCGCTAAATACAGGGAAATCCTTGAGGGAAACCTGTTCTCATCTTCCAGAGATTTGAGACTGGGACGGAGGCTCACCTTCACCTCCAGCAGGACAATGACCCTAACCATACTGCTAAAGCAACATTTGAGTGGTTCAAGGGGAAACATTTAAACATCTTGGAATGGCTTAGTCAATGCCCAGATCTCATTTGAGAATCTGAGGTATGACTTAAAGATTGCTGTATATCAGCATGAACCCATCCAACTTGAAGGACCTGGAGCAGTTTTGCCTTGAAGAATGGGCAAAAATCCCAGGGCTAGATGTGTCAAGCTTATCGAGACACACCCCAAGAGACTTGCAGCTGTAATTGCTGAAAAAGGTGGCTCTACAAAGTATGGATTTTGAATAGTTATGCACACTCAAGTTTTCTGGTTTTTCTGTCTCACAATAAAAAATATTTTGCATCTTCAAAGTGGTAGGCATGTTGTGTAAATCAAATGATACAACCCCCCCAAAAAATCTATTTTATTTCCAAGTTGTAAGGCAACAAGATAGGAAAAATGCCAAGGGGGTGAATACTTTCGCAAGCCACTGTATCTTTTTGTTTTCTCATGATTTGGTTGGTTTGGTTGGATCTAATTGCATTCCTGTCCTGGGGCTCTGTTCTCAAACACAAACAGACCCCACAGTGCCCCAGGACAGCAACACAATTAGACCCAACCAAATCATGAGAAAACAAAAAGATAATTACTGACATAAATGAAACATAGCTCCATGGTTTCTCTGTTTTCTGCCCCAAACATAAACAGTCTAGTGGGCTTGCTGTGTTTGAACATATCCACAGGGAAGGCAGGAGATTTAGGGTTTGTTTCCTCTTTAAACAGTCTGGCCGTGTTATTGGTGCAGACAGGCCACGTTATCAGTAGTGAAAATCAAAGCATATTGGATCCCCACTCCAGTCGAGCTGCTTTCAATCCCAACACACCAAGGCTAAGCTGTTATTTAAAAATTAAACCGTTTTTCTGTTGTTTATTTATTCTTATTTATTTAGCATAGTTTCCATCATCTAACACTTTTACTGAGGACGTCCATCACACTTTAACTAGTGCCAACACTCCAGATCATCTTGTAGCATTTTAATGTATTTCCTCCTCAGTCATGTCTTCATTTCTCACCCTTTTCTGTTCACACTACGGCTATTCTGCCTCATTCATTCATTCATTCAATCATTCACCCCCATCTCTTTCCCTTTCTGTCTTTCTCTCTCTCTCTCTCTCCATGCATATCACTGTTTATCTCCAGTAAGACTCACAGTGTGCCACAGCCTTCACAGAGATATTAAGCTCTCAGTCAATAAGGCTCTATAGTCCTAGCTCGACACCCAGAGTCTCCGAGTGTCTGTTTTACTTAATCCAGCAAATGGAGCAGTCGTAGAATCCATCTCCCTTTCTTTTCCCTCAGGTTTATGTGTTTACTGGGGGATTGTAACTCTGTCCAAACAGGACTGGCTGGCATTGTAACTCAACCCAACACTCACATGCAAGGCTTTTCACACCTTTGAGTCAACAGGTCCAATGAGTCTTCAAGGGTTGGGAACGCTGTGTCCCAGCAGCCTTACTGAGCACACATAGTAATATATACACACACACACAGGGTCACACACACAGGGGCACACGCACAGGGGCACACACAGGGGTGCACACACAGTGTCACACACAGGGGCACACACTCAGGGACACACACACAGGGGCACACACAGGGACATACACAGGGACACACACATGGGGGCTCACACAGGGGCACACACAGGGACACACACACAGGGGCACACACACGAACATACACAGGGGCACACACACAGGGGCACACACAGGGACACACACAGGGACACACACAGGGGCACACACATGGGGGCACACATACGAGGGCTCACACAGGGGTACACATAGGGGCACATACAGGGGCACATACATGCACGACAAACTGGGGCACACAGATGCACGACACACACACAGGCACACACTGTGTACACATCAACGCAAATACACATACACACTCTATCTTCACCTTTTACTGGCCCATTCAACTGACCAAACACAAGAGCTCACGTGTCCCCTCAGCACCACCTCCAGTCCCCCATAAGGCTGCCAGGGGACTTCATGCCTCTGGCCCCAGATAGCTCCATAAAACACAAGCTACATGTCAGGGGTCATCACATTGGCTTTCAGTGTGGACCTATAAGCACGACACCAAACCTTTCAAACACTTCCAACAAAGTTATGTGTTTGTGTGTGTCTGTGTGCGTGTGTGCATGCATGTGCCAAGGAAATGTTTTCCTCCAAGATCCTGGGTCCTAAATATTACACAGACAAACATAGTGATGGAAACACGGCGTTCTCCAGAGGCATAGTATTTGGTCAATGGAAATAATTACATACGACTACTGTATATGAAACATGGTGGGAGCCTGTAGCTGGCTGCGTATGTAGCACGTAGAGGGGGTCTGGTCTGAGCTCGACACACTCAGGCAGGACGCTCCACTTCCTATACCATACAGCATGGCATGCTGGGAGCTGGACCTCGGCTCTTATGAAGTACATGGTCACATATTCGTCAAGTCCCGGTTCAGAGGCCACAGCCAAATCCAACAACAACAACACACTGCTTTCTCCTGTATGTGTCCTCCCTTTCTCTCCTCCCTCTGTTTGGTCCTTTTTTATGGTCTCATGTGTCCCTCTGTGTTCCGGACTTTCTCGTCCACTTATCTTTATTAGTAGTGTAATAGTGATAAAATAGTAAAAGGTAAATTGCTGTAATGAGCGTGTATGTGTGAGAGTGTGTATGTCCACAGTAACTACATACGTGTGTTTTGCTAGTGCTGAGGAATTTAGATAGAGGGAGGGAGATGTATTTACAGTCAAACACACACTAAAGCATTCTCCCACTGGGGTCCCATTCATTAAACACACAAGCCGACTCCTCCGAAGACCAGCCTCAGTCAACACACCCTACCACGCATATCCTCCATTAATGACGGGGAAGTAGTCTAGCACACAAACAGAGCTTCTGCGCCTCATGCCCCCACTGTGTGTCAGGTTGTTGTTTGTTCCATTCATTTACTCAGTCATGTATTCATTCATCAAAGTGTGTGTTGAAAATGTTTAATGATTGACTGATAATCTTTTCCCATTGCATGTGCCATCATTATTCATCTCCCGTGTTTGTGTCTCTTCTCTTCTCTTCTCTTGTAGTCTTCACTGGTAAGTTATCATCATTATGTCATCCTATTTCTATGAGATTTTAGTTGTTTATTATATTATTATATTGCAATGCTTGCAAAGTTTTTCAATGGCTTGTCCTGTTAACCAAGCCACATCTCTCCACCCCTGCAGTGCCCCCAGCGTTCGCCATGCGCCCCAGAAACCAGGTGGTGGCAGTGGGGAGAACGGTCACCTTCCAGTGTGAGGCCACTGGCAACCCACAACCTGCTATCTTCTGGCAGAGGGAGGGCAGCAATGTGAGATACCATCTAGTCCATCTAATTTATAAATGTAGATGCATAGAGTTTAAGTTATTGATCCATATCCTAGTGTAGGATATAGGATATTGATAACACCATGTCCAGTGGATGTCTCAAGCATAGACATGTAATTCCAGTCTCAAGACCCCTCTGTCTCTTTCTCTCTGTCCTCCAGAGCCTGCTATTCTCCTACCAGCCCCCTCAGCCCTTCAGCCGTCTCTCTGTGTCCCAGACTGGCAGTCTGACCATCGCAGATGCCCAGCGCTCTGACGCCGGGTACTACAGCTGTCAGGCCCTCAACATCGCTGGCTCCGTCATCACCAAGGCCCTGCTGGAGGTCACTGATAGTGAGTGAGGGAGGGAGGGAGGGAGGGAGGGAGGGAGGGAGGGAGGGAGGGAGGGAGGGAGGGGAGGGGAGAAGGGTTTCCTCTAATCAACTGACCAAAGCTCTTCCATTACATAAGTTGACTCCACTGGCCTGGTTGGCTGAGTTGTCTCTCCATGATTGGAAAATACAGAATCTGTGGCCTCCAATGTCATGACTAAAAAAATCCCCACTGTGTAGTGGAATAGCTACTTGCTGCTTTGCTGACTGGATGCATGGCAGATCAGCCTTTCCTGTAGACTGCTGAGATGATGTGTCCTCTATGGTTCATTGTTTCTTACTGTTACTAATTGTTGTTGGAGTGAATTCAGGAACCCTCAGCTGTAGGCGTTTGGACTCCAAACCCCCTGTTCCCATGGTGACACAGTGCATATAGACTGCCCATCCCCTCCTTACAAACTGAACCCTCCCCCAAAACCCACACACACATACTCACATTTTCACACACACACATTTTTTCACACACACACACACACACACACACACACATATTTAAACACAGACACCTTTCGTTCTCCTCCCTAATGTCATGCTGGTGATCCGAATGATAATAATCCTGATAATTGCATCAGTTATTAAAAACTGAATTAAAATGGTGAGTCTGGCTCAAAGGCCTACAACTGTAATTACAGCAACCATCCCCACCAGCAAAGTCTACTTGGTTATAATAAACTGACTTGAGTGTGAGCATGCGTGCGCATGTGTGTGTGTGTCTTCACTATGTACATATATTATGTTAATTCACATAATTGCCTGAGGCTGGTACAGGCGTCAAGCATTGTCTGTGCATAAAGGTGACTTCAGCAGTGGTAGCTATTGGTTCTGGGTACCGGTAATCATATGGTGATGATAAAGCTTTCTGCAGTTGCCAAGGTGTCGCACCGGACAAATAAGAGTCACCGACACTCAATTACACTTAATGGAAATGAAACAAGGATGTAGCATGTTTAATCCAAGTAGGACTTCTCACTCTGCTATCCTTTATATTTCCTTCAAGTGAATAGGCCTACCTGTCTCTCCCCTCTCCCTTCCCCCTCCTCCCTCCCTGTTTGCGAGGTGTATTTGTATGGAAATAACTTGCTGCCATTACCTCTGGCGGTTTTCAAGGTGTTACCATTATTTTTCCCTCTGCCTCTGATTTTGGAGAGCTTTTCCCCCCCTATTTCCACAATGTTGTGAAATGTGAGAGTGATGGCTGCGTGACTGCTGTCTAAATGGGATTTGTTATTAGTTGGTCTGTGGTGCTCTGGCTATTGCCAGCTCCTACTGTTCCTGCTACTTCCCAGTGATTAGCCAGTTGCTCTGGGCATTGGGATAATCTGATTTCTATTCCCTCCACTGCCCCAACCGATCACTCCTATTGTGTTCTCCTCATATCAATTTCCCTCAATATCTCTCACATCACATCTGCCCTTGATTTTTCTCCCCTTCCAATCTCTTCTATATATTTTTTATTTATCTCTCTATTTGAAGGGGTGATAGAGAACTATTTACTCTCACAGTATAACTGGTATTAAACAGTACATTCTCCCGCTCTCTTTTGAATAGTGGTGTCGGACCGCCCACCTCCCGTGATCCGACAGGGCCCGTCCAATCATACGGTACCTGTGGAGAGCACAGTGGTCCTGGGTTGCCATGCAACAGGGACCCCCACACCAACAGTTCACTGGAAGAAAGACGGGGCGATGGTGTCCCCCGAGGAGGCCCGCATCACCCAGATAGACACAGGAGCCCTGCAGATCCGCTACGCTAAGGTAGGGGGCAGCGTAACACCACCACCAACATACACTCATAGACCACCACTCAGACACCACCAAATGAACACACTCTTAGACTGTCTCTGTGTCTCTGCTCCTCAGCTTGGAGATACAGGCGTCTACACATGCGTGGCGTCCAGCCCCAGTGGAGAGGCATCCTGGAGGGCTTACCTGGAGGTGGAAGGTAGGTTATGGATATCATAATGATCTTTTCAGCTGTATCTTTCACTCTCTGGAGTCATTGCTGTGAGTAAATGGGTATTTATTTGATTGTTTGATTGCCACTCTGACCTCTCTGTTTCGTGTGTGGCAGAGTTCGGAGTAGTAGTCCAGCCAGGTCGACCCACAGACCCTAACCTGATCCCCAGCGGCCCATCCAAGCCTGACGTGACTGACGTGAGCCGCACCTCAGTCACTCTGTCCTGGAAATCCAACCCAAATGCTGGGGCCACGCCCACCTCCTATGTCATCGAAGCATTCAGGTAAGTCTAGGAATTCCAACCCAAACGCTGGGGCCACGCCCATCTCCATTGTCATCGAAGTATTCAGGTAAGTCTAGGAAATCCAACCCAAACGCTGCGTCCACGCCCATCTCCTATGTCATCGAGGTATTCAGGTAAGTCTAGCAGGGCCGAGATGTGAGTCTATTATGTGTGTTCAGGGCTGTATATATATGCATGCGCTGTGTATGCACTCATTTTTAAGACCTTGTCTGTTGTGAATGATTGACCATTGTTCCTCCATCTGTGTAGTCACGCGTCGGGGAGTAGCTGGGTGACTCTGGCTGACCACGTGAAGATGGAGACCTTTGTCCTGAAGAACCTCAAGCCAGGTGCAGTTTACCTGTTTCTGGTGAGAGCAGCCAACGCCTACGGCCTCAGTGACCCCAGCCCCATCACTGATGCAGTCAGGACACAAGGTGAGATAACCCTCTCCTCTACAAGCTTTACCTGATGATAGAGTCATATTTAGCTGGTGTCAGAGACACTGAGACTTAGTGGTCCTCATATTGTAACCAGCTGGCTTGGCAAGGGCAAAGTGAGTGTCTGAGTGAGCTAACTCTCTCTGTGTCCCCATTCAGACACCCCTCCCACCAGCCAGGGGGTAGACCATCGTCAGATCCAGAGGGAGCTGGGGGATGTGGTGATCCATCTCCACAACCCCACCATCCTTTCTTCCTCTTCTGTCAGGGTGCAGTGGACGGTGAGTAGAACCCTGACCCTCGACCTAACTGGGCCTGGGCCGTCTGCAGATACTGACCATCCTAAGGAAAAGTTACCCTAGTGTCTGTCTGTGTCAGCTGATTGTGAATGATTACTACCAGCTTCTTAGACTGCATGGTCTGTTGGTCTCCCTACACCAAGGGGGGCAAAGTACGGCACGCGGGAACTTCAATCTAGCCCGTGAGACATAAAAAAATATACATCTAATATTTGTATTTTTTTTAACCCCTTTTTTCTCCCCAATTTCATGGTATTCAATTGTCCCATTGCTGCAACTCCCGCACGGACTCGAGAGCCGTGCGTGCTCATGACACGACCCAGCCAAGCCTAGAGCGCAATGGGACAAGGAAATCTCGGCCTGTCAAGCCGTCTCCTAACCCAGACGAAGCTGGGCCAATTGTGCGCCACCTCATGGGTTTCCCAGCCCATGTGACACAGCCTGGGATCAAACCCGGATCTGTAGTGATGCCTCAAGCACTGCGATGCAGTGCCTTAGACTGCTGTGCCACTCAGGAGGCCCCCGCAAATTGATTTTAACAATTGGTCCCCCATAAAATGTGGCCTTCCATTAAATTTCAAAATCCCGATGTGGCCCTCGAGCCAAAAAGTTTGCCCACCCCTGCCCTAAACCGTTCTGTGCTTGCGTGGCTATAACTGATATTCACAATAGGCTAATTTGATTGAGAAATAATGTACTTCAGAACACAAAGTTTAGGCATAGAGCAGAGAGCATAGAATGTGCTGTATAACCAGCTGTGTAGAGCTGTGGGTAGGATGCAGGGGTTGGAACCTAAATTATTTTCCAATCGTTTCATTCTGAACAGAACCAGCATTTTTTTCATTCCGTTCTAATTTTCCGACCAGCAAAGTCAAGTTCTGAACCAGTTCCAATCCCAAAAAAAGTGGTGGTTTATGTTGTTCCTTTCTGTTCCTTTTTAAACCTCTGAAATATAAATATATATTTTTTTACGTCTTACATTTTTGGACTTACAATGTGAAAGATGATAACTAAAGTATCCTTAAGTAGCATTGAAAAAGTTAATCCATTCTTCTCTAATAAAAAATCTCTCTCCCTAATTTCTGAATCACGCTTTTAACATCAACAGGCTACAGTAGCCTGTGCTTTGGAGGGGGAGGGGCAGGTAGCCTAGAAGAAGGGGGTCACCTACGTACACACACATAAGGATTTTCAGTTAGCAGTCAGACACTGGAAAAAGTTTATGAGTGACTGAGTGAAGGTTTTGCATAGGCACTTTGTTTTTTGTGAGACTATAAAAAGATTCCCTAAACTGTTCTGTTCCAGAACAGTATAGATCACTTTCATTCCCGGTTCTGATTGTTATTTTGCGGTTTTCGGTTCTGTTCCCTGAACCTGTTTCAACCTCTGGTAGGATATGGACCGATGGTCTAATGAAGACCGCCTGATATTCACAATATGCTATACAAATATAATTTGATTCATTGAGAAATAATGTACTACAGAACATATAGTTGAGTCTGTAGGCATAGAGCATAGACTGTGCTGTATAGCCAGTTGTGTGGAGCTGTGGATAGGATGTGTACCAATGGCCTAATCAAGACCACCTGTGCTGACAGAGTGAGTTTTGATCCTGGTCTATGAAAGAGGACTTGTATATGTTGTGAGGCCTTTCTCCCTCTCTTCCCCAGGAAGGGCCAAGGGGCTCAGTGATGAATGAGCACATGTCAGGGGTGCAGTACTAAACAGAGACACAATGTAAATAGTTTAGCTGAGCAGGCCCAAAGCCAGACTGACAGGGAGAAGGCTTCCCCATGGCCATCGTCTGTGGAACTTGGCTGCCTGGGGAGTTTTTGAGCTTTCCGCATACTTGGACCGAATATTATTAATAGGGCCACTGGACAGTACAAATTAACATGATCCCCTTTAAAATAGGTGAGAACACTTTGTTATGGGCCATTGTCAAGTAAAATGTATTGGGCCCAGTCATTCATAAAGTTCTTATGAAGTCCTAGCTTCCTTAGCCATATCTACGATACCTAACTCTGAGGCCCATGTTTCTTTGCGTGCTGGTTAGAAGTGCCCTCCTGGCAGTGTCCTAACCAGTCCCAGGCTCTCAGGAAACTGGTGCTTGGTGATGACCTCATGCTGTGGTTTCTCTGAGCTCTGGAAGATGACAGGGGGTGTAACCTAAGCTCTCCCTGTGGGCTTGGGGGGCAACATAGCACAGAACTAAAGACTTCTCCTGGAGGATGTTCATTATATGGTTAACAGCCCAACAAAAGCGGCAGGAGAGTTATGGTTTTATAATGTGTATTGTTTTTTTATTTCATCATGTGACACACTGGCCCAACATCTGAGATAGCTGTACCATTTCCTGCTGTTGTAATGGCTCTTTGACACTTGTGTCATAGATCCCAGGGCTTACTATGAAATCGTTTTGGTTGGAACTATAATATTAAATATCAGCGGCTATGGCAACCAAAATGTTGTAGCAATTTAATAGACTAATTTACAGTAGGGTTCCTTTTTCTGGCGTTAGAATGTGTTCCAAAGTTCAAAGTGAGAACACATGGTCATAACACTGCTTATAAAATGATGTTGTGTTTTAGATGCCTTCTAAGAAACCCTCAAATCTGTTCCCCCTTTTTGCCACTAGGTGGAGCAGCAGTCTCCATACATCCAGGGTTACAAGGTGATGTACAGGGCGTCTGCGGAGCTGGGCCAGCCGGGGGGGCAGTGGGGCGTGTTCGAGGTGCGGAACCCTGGAGAGGACGGTGCTGTGGTGCCTCAGCTGAAGAAGGGGGTCACCTACGAGTTCAAAGTGCGTCCCTTCTTTGATGAGTTCCAGGGAGCGGACAGCGAAGTGAAGGTGGCCAGGACTCCTGAGGAAGGTGAGAGGCAGAGGCCAGGGGTCAGGGATCAGGGGTCAAGGGCTTCTGTTAAAGAGGGTAGTGATGGGAAGTCTGAGTGGAGATTAAATACATGAGTTATAGTATTAGAATGGAGTAGGTTGTTTTGTGAGAGTTTTAGTAGTCCAGGGAAGTGGTTGACAAAATCAACCTTTCACATGTAGAAATAAATGAATGTGATTTCTGAGAAACCATAACACATCTCGGTAACACATTATTTGGATAGTCCATCTGTAGATGCTCTACAGACTATCTACAGACAATCAGTAATATTTCAACTCTCTACTAACCCCAGTTCTAACCCTAACCTAAAACCTTATCCACACGAGGTTGGTGGCACCTTAATTGGGGAGGACGGGCTCGTGGTAATGGCTAGAGTGGAATAGGTGGTATGGTATCAAATGCATGTGTTTGATGCCATTCCATTTACTCTGTTCCGCCCATTATTATGAGCCGTCCTCCCCTCAGAAGCCTCTACTGCCCTTATCCTAACCCTTTACCCTAGCCCAAACCTTAACCATTACCCTTATTCTAACCTAACCGTAACCTTAGCAAGCAGTTGCTTATCAACAGATAGTTGGTCATACTATCTACAGAGCTTTTACCGATGGAAAATCTGTACTATCCAAATAAAGTGTGTAAATTGTTGTGGGTGTTACTGTATGGTTGTTGCATAGTAATCAACATTGGTGAGGTTTGAGAGTTTCACATTGTTTAAAGCTGACGTGTGTCTGTATTCTGTATAGATGAGTGTGTAGCAGCAGCTGTGCAGACAAATTGCGCTGCTAATTGTTTTCTGAGTTCATGCGTAGAGCACCAGCCAGCCCGAGACAACAGACATGCCTGCTTTCATTATCTTTAACTAGGCGATGACTAAGCTCCTGAGGCCAACGCGCTACTGATTCACTTGAATTGCTTTCATCAGGTGACTAGCACCACCACCACCACCACCACCGTGGCACAGCACACAAAGCCTCCAGGCATTACTAGAGCTCGAACAACATACCATTCATCACAACATCAGCTCAGTCAATTCCTGTATTATACTGGTGACAAACTTGCAACATGGACCTGTGGCTTCATGTGGGTTTCATACCCTTAGGCAGATAATTGCAAGAACATCTAGTGGGCTAGGCTAGATAGATAGATATGTGGAACATTCAGTGCCCCAGCTTGTCAAAGAAAACATTGTGTATACACTTTTTTTATTTTATCTTCTCATCTTACAAATACTACCAATTATCACAACATCCATACAAAGTACCCACTGGGCAAAAACTGGTTGAATCAACATTGTTTCCACATCATTTCAACCAATAAAATACATGTGAGGACATTGAATCAACCTGGAAAACAGATTATATTTGTAAAAAGTAATCAACGTAACTACATTTCATCTTTTTTTACCCAACTTTTAACCTAAATCCAATGACATGGTAAAATGTTTTGTTGATTTCAGGGAGAATGCACGTTAGTTCAAATCCCTGAGCTGACAAGGTACAAATCTGTCGTTCTGCCCCTGAACAGGCAGTTAACCCACTGCTCCTAGGCCGTCATTGAAAATAAGAATTTGTTCTTAACTGACTTGCCTAGTTAAATAAAGATAAAAATCAAATAAATAAAAGTTGACAACTCAACCAAATGTAAATCAAAACTATGCGTTGAACTGACATCTGTGGCTATTCACTCTAGTTCCATACCCTTACAATTTAAAACTTCTACAATATTAATCTGTATTTATTCCACATGCTGTTCATTAGCTCTTTATGATCATACTGTTCAGTAACAGTAGTCTTGCGCCTATTGTATTGAGAATAATCTGACTACTGCAGGTGAAGCAGTTGCATGTTATCTGAATTGTCACTAAATGTCCTTTAATGTTCAGTAAGAGACATGGCAGACGCTGACGGGAGCTGTGACATGTACAGGATCAAATGAGAGTGGGTGTCTTTGATGTCATCGTGTGCATCTGTCTGACGGTTTGTTCCCATCTCAGCTCCCAGTGGAGCCCCCCGAGGTGTTACCATCACGAAGAGTGATGCCAATGGGACCGCCATCCTGGTCGCTTGGCAACCGCCTCCTGAGGAGGAACAGAACGGAATGGTACAGGAGTACAAGGTAAGATGGAGAGAGGGTTTGATTTTCTGCTGAAGGAAAGAGGGGAACAAACAGAGAGAGGTATGGAGCAGAATCTCAAGCCTCCCACTTTATCCCTCTCACTTCCTTGGGTTTGTGTGTTTTTAGTTTCTTCAGCGGAGGTGGACTAAGCACATTGATGTGAGGCACTGTCATGGGCTAATGTTGATATGTCATATCAAATACAGTGTTTGCATTTACTGAAAAAAAATCCACTGACTCTCACCATCACACTCCTTCTTTCAACCTATCCTCTACAGATCTGGTGCCTGGGCAATGAGAGCCGTTACCACGTCAACCGGACTGTAGATGGCTCCACCTTCTCTGTGCTAATCCCCAGCCTGGCGCCAGGGATACGCTACAGTGTGGAGGTCGCCGCTAGCAACGGTGCTGGCCCAGGGGTCAAGAGTGATGTCACCTTCTTTCAACTTGGTGAGCTGCTCAACTGTAACACATTGATAGTCTCCCTTAAGTTAAGAGCATGTAAAAATACATTAAGAATGTTATCTGATCTCAGAACCAAGAAAAGAAGAGGTCAATTAACAGTGTTAATCCATTATCTATGTCTGTCGATTCACAAGCTTCAGGTCAACACCAGTTAAATCGCTACCCGTCTAAGGTATTTTCAGTTATAGCCATGTGATAGATGGTCTGTGTGATTTGCACACTGTGTCAGTTCTCACCATGACAAATGTCAAGGTGTATGTACAGGTGTCTATCTAATGTCCCAACATGAATATGTCTCTGAGTCATTTCACAATGCCTTTAGTTAAATTATTTGCATTCAGCCTCTCCTGCCCTAGTCTCAGGTTCACTATATGTGACAAAAAGCACAGACATTATCAACTCGGTTTTCCACCTCTCCATCGTCTTAGTACATTCCAGCCTTTTCACATTACCAATATAAAGCTTTTCGAGTTACATGATGAAGTCCATTCACTCCAGTTCACCTCTTGGCCTAGCACTCTGATGAGCAGAGAATGAGAACATTTTCCATGACAGATTATGTGACCAGATGTATTTAGAGATATCTCCTTTCAGCTGACTCTCCTGTCTCCACTCTGTAATATTGTTTTCCATCTCAGACTCCTGCCCATCAGTTGAACGTTAATGTTTTGAAGGATTTATGTTTGTCCTTCAGGATCCGCCTCAATTCTTCCCTGTCAATTTTCTATGATGGAGGATACTATATACACGTCCTTCGTGTCAATCTTCTCTCCTCCTCTTCCTCCCCCAGACTCTACAGGTCAGATGATGGACAGTCGTGAGGACCAGGACACATTGTCTCAGATCTCAGACGTGGTCAAACAGCCGGCGTTCATCGCGGGCATCGGTGCTACCTGCTGGGTGGTCCTCATGGTGTTCAGTGTGTGGCTCTACCGCCACCACAAGAAGAGGAGTGGCCTCAGCAGCAGCTACGCCGGCATACGCAAAGGTCCGTAGTGGATGTGGCTTTGGGTGTATATATCAGTGGACATGTTTAACTATACTTGTGGGGATCAAGAAAAGTAAACAAACAGAAATTTGACCAACTGGGGACATTTTGTAAGTTTAGGGTTAGGCTTAGGGAAAATAGGATAATTTATTAAGTAAGTAGAGTATCAAATGTTGATCACACCCAGCTAATATTTTGTTGAGTAGAGATTGGAGGGAGATGAGAAGAGACTGGGATGGTGATAGTAATTAGATGTGGGGAGGTGGATAGAGGGAGGACATTAGGTTAGTGTTACGATCATTCAGCTGAACACTGGCAACCTAAGCCCTCTGACACATATGTTAGAGATGGGACACTGTCCTCTGTGTCACCAGGGTAATTGCATTTATTCACTTCAATCACATTTTTGTAATTAATTTTTATTTCACCTTTATTTAACCAGGTAGGCCAGTTGAGAACAAGTCTTCATTTACAACTGCGACCTGTCCAATATAAAGCAAAGCAGTGCGACAAAAACAACAACACAGAGTTACACATAAGCAAACGTACATTCAATAACACAAAATAAAAGAAAAATAGAAAAATCTATGTACAGTGTGTGCAAATGTAGAACAGTAGTGAGTTAGGCAATAAATAGGTGAAAATAATTACAATTTAGCATTAATACTGGATTGATAGATGTGCAGATGATGTTTTGAAAGTAGAGATAATGGGGTGCAAAAGAGCAAGAGGGTAAGTAATAATATGGGGATGAGGTAGTCGGGTGTGCTATTTACTGATTGGCTGTGTACAGGTACAGTGATCGGTAAACTGCCCTGACAGCTTCAGAGATTTTTGCAATTCATTCCAGTCATTGGCAGCAGAGAACTGGAAGGAAAGGCGGCCAAAGGAAGTATTGGCTTTGGGGATGACATGTGCAGTATACCTGCTGGAGCGCGTGCTATGGGTGGATGTTGCTATGGTGACCAGTGAGCTGAGATAAGGCGGAGCTTTACCTAGCAAAGACTTGCAGATGACCTGGAGCCAGTGGATTTGGCGATGGATATACAGTGGGGCAAAAAAGTATTTAGTCAGCCACCAATTGTGCAAGTTCTCCAACTTAAAAAGATGAGAAAGGCCTGTAATTTTCATCATAGGTACACTTCAACTATGACAGACAAAATGAGAAGAAAAAATGCAGAAAATCACATTGTACGATTTTTAATGATTTTATTTGCAAATTATGGTGGAAAATAAGTATTTGATCAATAACAAAAGTTTATCTCAATATTTTTGTTATATACCCTTTGTTGGCAATGACAGAGGTCAAACATTTTCTGTAAGTCTTCACAAGGTTTCAACACACTGTTGCTGGTATTTTAGCCCATTCCTCCATGCAGATCTCCTCTAGAGCAGTGATGTTTTGGGGCTGTTGCTGGGCAACACGGACTTTCAACTCCCTCCAAAGATGTTCTATGGGGTTGAGATCTGGAGACTGGCTAGGCCACTCCAGGACCTTGAAATGCTTCTTACGAAGCCACTCCTTCATTGCCCGGGCGGTGTATTTGGGATCATTGTCATGCTGAAAGACCCAGACATGTTTAATCTTCAATACTCTTGCTGATGGAAGGAGGTTTACACTCAAAATCTCACGATACATATGGCCCCATTCATTCTTTCCTTTACACGGATCAGTCGTCCTGGTCCCTTTGCAGAAAAACAGCTCCAAAGCATGATGTTTCCACCCCCATGCTTCACAGTAGGTATGGTGTTCTTTGGATGCAACTCAGCATTCTTTGTCCTGCAAACACGACGAGTTGAGTTTTTACCAAAAAGTTATAGTTTGGTTTCATCTGACCATATGACATTCTCCCAATCTTCTTCTGGATCATCCAAATGCTCTCTAGCAAACTTCAGACGGGCCTGGACATGTACTGGCTTAAGCAGGGGGACACGTCTGGCACTGCAGGATTTGAGTCCCTGGCGGCATAGTGTGTTACTGATGGTAGGCTTTGTTACTTTGGTTCCAGCTCTCTGCAGGTCATTCACTAGGTCCCCCTGTGTGGTTCTGGGATTTTTGCTCACCGTTCTTGTGATCATTTTGACCCCACGGGGTGAGATCTTGTATGGAGCCCCAGATCGAGGGAGATTATCAGTGGTCTTGTATGTCTTCCATTTCCTAATAATTGCTCCCACAGTTGATTTCTTCAAACCAAGCTGCTTACCTATTGCAGATTCAGTCTTCCCAGCCTGGTGCAGGTCTACAATTTTGTTTCTGGTGTCCTTTGACAGCTCTTTGGTCTTGGCCATAGTGGAGTTTGGAGTGTGACTTTTGTGGACAGGTGTCTTTTATACTGATAACAAGTTCAAACAGGTGCCATTAATACAGGTAACGAGTGGAGGAAAAAGGAGCCTCTTAAAGAAGAAGTTACAGGTCTGTGAGAGCCAGAAATCTTGCTTGTTTGTAGGTGACCAAATACTTATTTTCCACCATAATTTGCAAATAAATTCATTAAAAATCCTACAATGTGATTTTCTGGATTTTTTTTCTCATTTTGTCTGTCATAGTTGAAGTGTACCTATGATGAAAATTACAGGCCTCTCTCATCTTTTTAAGTGGGAGAAGTTGCATAATTGGTGGCTGACTAAATACTTTTTTGCCCCACTGTATAGTGAGGGCCAGCCAACAAGAGCATACAAGTCACATTGGTGGATGTTATACGGGGCTTTGGTGATAAAACGGATGGGACTGTGATAGACTACATCCAGTTTGCTGAGAATAGTGTTGGGGGCCATTTTGTAAATGACATTGCCGAAGTCAAGGATCGGTAGGATAGTCAGTTTTACGAGGGTATGTTTGGCGGCATGAGATAGAGGGCTTTGTTGGGATATATGAAGCTGATTCTAGATTAAATTTTGGATTGGAGATGCTTAATGCGAGTCTGGAAGGAGAGTTTACAGTTTAATGAGACACCTAGGTATTTGTAGTTGTCCACATATTCTAGGTCAGAACCTTACAGAGTAGTGATGCCATTCGGGCGGGTGGGTGCTGGCAGCAATCGGTTGAAGAGCATGCACTTAGTTTTACTAGCATTTTAGAGCAGTTGGAGGACACGGAAGGAGTGTTGTATGGTGTTGATCTCGTTTGGAGGCTTGTTAGCACAGTGTCCAAAGAAGGGCCAGATGTTTACAGAATGGGCTCGTCTGCATAGAGGTGGATCAAAGAATCACGAGCAACAAGAGCGACGTCATTGATATATACAGAGAAAAGAGTTGGCCTGAGAATTGAACCCTGTGGACCCCCATAGAGACTGCAAGAGGTCCGAACAACAGGCCCTCCGATTTGACACACTGAACTCTATCTGAGAAGTAGTTGTTGAACCAGGCGAGGCAGTCATTTGAGAAACCAAGGCTGTTGAGTCTGCCGATAAGAATGTGGGGATGGATAGAGTCGAAGCCTTGGCCAGGTCGTTGAAGACAGCTGCACAGTACTGTCTTTTATCGATGGCGGTTATGATATTGTTTAGGACCTTGAGCATGGCTGAGGTGCACCCATTACCAGCTCGGAAACCAGATTACATAGTGGAGAAGGTACGGTGGTATTCGAAATGGTCGGTGATCTGTTTGTTAACTTGGCATTCTAAGATTTTAGAAGGTCAGGATGGATATAGGTCTAAAACAGTTTGGGTCTAGAGTGTAAAGAGAGGGATGACCGCGGCAGCTTTCCAATCTTTGGGGATCTCAGACGATACGAAAGAGAGGTTGAACAGGCTAGTAATGGGGTTGCAACAATTTTGGAGGATCATTTTAGAAAGAGAGTGTCCAGATTGTCTAGACCGGCTGAAATGTAGGAATCCAGTTTTCACATTTCTTTCAGAACATCAGCTGTCTGGATTTGGGTGAAGGAGAAGCAGGGGGGTTGGGGTTTGGGCAAGTTGCTGCAGGGGGTGCTGAGATGTTGGCCGGGGTAGGGGTAGCTAGGTGGAAAGCATGGCCAGCTGTGGAAAAATGCTTATTGAAATGATTGATTATCGTAGATTTATCGGTGGTGACAGTGCTTTCTATCCTCGGTGCAGTGGCCAGCTGGGAGGAAGGTGCTCTTATTCTCCATGGACTTTACAGTGTCAAAATTTGGGGGGGAATTAGGGCTACAGGATGCAAATTTATGTTTGAAAAAGCTAGCCTTATCTTTTCTAACTGATTGAGTATATTGGTTCCTGACTTCCCTGAAAAGTCGCGGGGGCTATTCGATGCTAATGCAGAATGCTACAGGATGTTTTTGTTCCTATCAAGGGCAGGCAAGTCTGGGGTGAACCAAGGGCTATATCTGTTCTTAGTTCTACATTTTTTAAATGGGGCATGCTTATTTAAGATGGAGAGGAAACTTTTGAAGAGCAACCAGGCATCCTCTACTGACAGGATGAGGTCAATATCCTTCCAGAATACCCGGGCCAGGTCGATTAGACAGGCCTGCTCGCTGAAGTGTTTTAGGAACTTTGACAGTGATGAGGGGTGGTCGTTTGACCGCGGACCCATTATGCACGCATACAATGAGGCAGTGATTGCTGAGATCCTGGTTGGAGGTGTATTTAGAGGGTAAGTTGGTCAGGATGATATCTTACAGGGTGCCCATGGTTACTGATTTTGGTTGATTGAGGGCATCTAGATTAGATTGTAGGATGGCCCGGGTGTTAAGCATGTCCCAGTTTAGGTCACCTAACAGTACAAACTCTGAAGATAGATGGGGGACGATCAATTCACATATGGTGTCCAGGGCACAGCTGGGGGCTGAGGGGGGTCTATAGCAAGCGGCAACGGTGAGAGACTTGTTTCTGAAAGGTGGATTTTTAAAAGTAGAACCTCGAATTGTTTGGGCACAGACCTGGATAGTATTACAGAACTCTGCAGGCTATCTCTGCAGTAGATTGCAACTTCCTCCCCTTTGGCAGTTCTATCTTGTAGGAAAATGTTATAGTTAGGGATGGACATTTCAGGATTTTTGGTGGCATCCTAAGCCAGGATTCAGACATGGCTAGGACATCCGAGTTTGCGGAGTGTGCTAAAGCAGTGAATAAAATAAACTTAGGGAGGAGGCTTCTAATGTTAACATGCATTAAACCAATGCTTTTACATTAAGGTGTGTTTTTCTCCAGTAGCCCATAATGTGACTTGCCTAGTGTCAGCTGCTTTTATCCTCAAAGTAAGGAGCCTGATAACCATATCTCATATCGAGAAATGAAATAAAACGGGTTTGGTCTTCTCTCCTGACTCGAAGACCTCAAAGGGTAGTGACGATGAGCCGGCACATCCCAGAATACGCTGACATTCAAACGCTGACATTTAGGGCTCATTTCCAGGGCGCTGCCCGCCGCCTCTCCCCGGTGAGGCACAGTTAGAGTAGGGACAAGCCTGTCACCCAGGTAATATGACACGTGTTCTGCTATCTCTGTTATCTCCTTCCGTCTGACCACAGGTGACCTCCATTACCCATAAGGCCACATGTTCCTGATTGATGGAGGACAGGGAGCCTCATCTGACTCTGTGTGTGTGTGTGTTTGAGTGTGCGTGCGTGCATGCGTCAATATGTCTGTCAGTTTTTGTGGGGCTTTTTTCACAGGCTTACGAAATGTCTATTTTGCAATCAATAAATGAACCTTCTCTCTTTCTCTCCCACCTCCTTTTATTTTTATTCACTCCTCCTCTGTTTGGGTTGGGTTTGTTCCTGCAGTTCCATCTTTCACCTTCACTCCTACAGGTATGTATGAAGGAATGTGTTCAGCTGTAAACATGTATTTGTTATTTACCGGTATGTGTTCTGACCTTGAAGCCCCTATGATTCAGAGATGCCTGTACACAAACACAGTTATCTCTCTATGTTCTCAGTTCCTCCCAGCACTCACAAACAATCTGTTCCAATACACAAACAGCTAATGGAACTAGTGTTTATCTTTGGTGGCCTCACATCCACAAACCAATTATGTAAAATTCAAAATCTCACGGAGGGAGGTGCGTTCAGGGCTACAGAAAGGTATGTTCTGACATAAGGTGAATCAGGGGGCAGACAGCTCCTAAAGAGGTCATTAGCCCATCCCTATCCCACCCTCTTAGACCAGGCATAGACAATGACACCCACATAGCCTGGTTCCTCTCTAGGTTTCTTCCTAGGTTTTGGCCTTTCTAGGGAGTTTTTCCTAGCCACCGTGCTTCTTCACCTGCATTGCTTGCTGTTTGGGGTTTTAGGCTGGGTTTCTGTACAGCACTTTGAGATATCAGCTGATGTACGAAGGGCTATATAAATAAATTTGATTTGATGATTGATTTGAACATGGCCACCAGTTGGCCTGTCCTGTGGTTGTGGTGAAGACAGTTTAGAGTGCTGCTGAGTCACTGTGCTTTGTGACAAGTAGAGAGGCAGTTAGTGCCATACAAAGCATAAACACAGTCCCATGTTCCTACTTGTCCTTCACACAGTGACCGTAGAAGTAGTAAAGTGTATCTAATCATGTGGTTGAAATGACTCACCCTCCAGTGAAGAGGATGTGTCTGAACTGAAGGGTTATCAGTCATTGTGAAGTGTGCCTCAGGGTCAAGATATCATGTTTAACACTCTGACACTGATTTTGTTTTTCTACATGTACACCTCTCAATGCCAAGTGCCCCAGGTGTGTGTTGATATGTGTGTGCGTGCGCACGCACGTACACGCATGCGTGCGTGTGTGTGTGTGCGTGCGTGCAGAGTGTGACTCATGACAGAATGTGTCTATCAGATGTGATGAGTCAGACTGACCTAAGGACAGCTGTATGAGTACAGAGTGACAGACAGGTCACACCAACCTGGATTCCCTCTTTCATTTGTCGTGCAGGTTGCTTTCTTGTGTTTCTCACATTTGTTCTCTTTCTTTAAATTAGTGAACTATCAGAGAGGAGGAGAGTCTGTCTGCAGTGCTGGGAGGTAAGGGGTGTGGTTTTATGTGTACACTTGACTGGATATGATTTCCCCACTGTCTATATAGGGCACTTATGATGGTGTTCAGAAATGCAGGAGGGAAAGTGGTAAAAGCAAGAGCAGTGTATTCCCTACTCGAACCACCAGAGGGAGGTCTCCCCCTGTCTGAAAAATGACAGAGGACAGAAACTCCCATGCACATCCCTGACTGAAACCCTGTTTGTTCTGTGTGATAATGGTTCTGGTTGCATGCTTCTGGTTCAGACCCGGGCTGCTGAACATGGGTGAGAGTGTGAACCAGCCGTGGCTGCCAGACTCCTGGCCCAACGCCTGTGCCAACCACAAAGACTGCAGCATCAACTGCTGCAACACTGGAAACGGCACCAGCGACAGCAACATGACCACCTACAGCCGCCCAGGTCAGTACCGTTAAAGCTACAGACCTCCTCTGGGGGTGATAGTGGTCAGGCCCCAGCAATGGAACTTAAAGTATGGATATATAATGCAAATCAAATAAGCAATGAGGGTTATCATGGAAATGAAACATGGCTTCAACATGATAATTAATGGTGTTATGTGACTTCCTGTGTGAAGGGTTAATGAAGAATTAATGAATAGGTAAAGTGTCTCTAACCCTAACCCCATGTGGTCTCCTCTCTTCAGCTGACTGCATCGCCAACTATGGCAGCCAGTTGGAGAACCAGCAGGGGGGTCTATTGGGGTCTGAACAGGCCGTGTACAGCGACGTGGACCTCTCCAACAAACTCAATGAGCTTAAGACCTTCAATAACCCCAGCTTGTGCTACATGGGCCCCGGGGCAGGGCCGCCCACCCCCTACGAGCCCACCCCCTACGCCACCACCCAGCTCATCCAGTCTAGCATCCTTAACAAGGCTGGAGCTGCAGGGACCGTGGCAGGGGCCGCTGATATACGCTGTTGGAACCAGCCCCCGTCCCAGCTGCAGAAAGCACATATGCAGTACAACATCATGGAGCAGAGCAACAGGCTCAATAAAGGTGAGAGGATTGGACATAGCGTAGCAGTGGTGGGAGGGAGGGTATTTGGGAAGTTACTTCAGTTTGTGTTACTATGTGTAGTCTACATATCTGTTTAACTCTGTCTCTTTCTCTCTGTACCTGCTGTGTCTTCAGACCACTATAGAGGAGATGGGCCTCTGCAAGGCACCGTCCCGTACAACCAGGCCCACGAACACAACACAGGAGGCTCCCTCCACAGCTCTGACAGGGGCAGCAACAGCACCTCTGGTGAGACACTGATTAACCGGATCATAGCAATAGGACAAATAAGTATTTGTTCTGCAGTATGTTCTAAGAGTTTGTTCGATTGCCTCTGCAGGGAGCCAAAGTCATAAGAAGGGAACTCGCACCCCCAAACTGCCCAAAACGAACACAGTGACCCGGGGTGAACCTCTGCTCCCTTCCCCTGCCAACCCCCCACCAAGCCGGAGCTGTGACGAATATACCCTGCCCATGGAAAAAAGCTTTAACCCAGATGCCCTATGCCCAATGCTTCCCTCGCGGATGTACTTGCATCCGGATGAGATGGAGGAAGAGGAGGCGGAGGAGGGGAAGGATAGATGTCCCACCCCCCCTGTCAGAGGGGCAGCCTCATCCCCTGAGGGTCTGTCCTACAGTCACCAGTCTACAGCAACTCTCACCCCCTCCCCCCAGGGAGACCAGCAGAACGGCCTACACAATGGAACAGACCACCACAGGTATGAGCCCAACTCACACTGCATCTCACTCATCCCAGCTACAACCGTCAGCCATTTGCATTAATCAATGCTTTGATCCTTTCCCTTTTTCCCTTCTTAGACAACACGTGGCCAGCCCCCCTCCTTCCCCGCTCCCCCTCTCCCCCCCACACACCTACGGCTACATCTCCAGCCCCCTGGAACTGGATACTGACGGCCAGGAGGAAGAGGGGGAGGAGGGTGAAGAAGAGGCAGGGGATGAGATGGATGCAGACATTGCCCAGAGTCACTACCACCAGCACCAAAATAATCACCAGCCCCACCAGCAACTGCGCCACCACCGTTCCCCACGCAGGCTGCACCTCCGGGGGCTGGAGCAGACGCCGGCCTCCAGCACGGGAGATCTGGAGAGTTCCGTGACGGGCTCCATGATTAACGGCTGGGGCTCGGCCTCCGAGGAGGACAACGGCTCATCAGGACGCTCCAGCGCCGTCAGCTCCTCAGACGGATCCTTCTTCACAGACGCAGACTTCGCCCAGGCTGTGGCCAACACTGGAGACTACACAGCAGGCCTACGCATGGCCAGGTTCCCGGAGGACACAGGACCAGCAGGTGAGGAGGAGAGAGGGGCAGGAAACTGGGTTAGGGGAAAATATCACGAATAAAATGCACAGATATGCCTTCTTAGATAAAACTTTCATGGACTGACTGTTTGTCTGTTACCTCAGGGCGAAGGCACCAGCGTCCCAGCAGCCCACTGTCCACAGACAGTAACATGAGCTCTGCAGTGATGCAGAAGAGACCGCCCAAGAGGCACAAGCAGCACCAGGCCCAGGTTGGCCACCAAGGTCACCAGAAGAGGAACGACTTCACAGACGGTAAGGGACTGGGTCTGAGATATGGGTCACTGCATGGAACAGCTCTCACATTGACTTCTCTAGCTATACAGTACTTGGTAAATGGCCTTGGTGAATAAAGTTCCAATTTCCATGTCTGTGTCCTTCTCTCCTCAGACTCATGCATGCCCTTGAAGTCCCCTAGTCACTTGTCGCGGTGTGGCTATGAGGTCAGAGGTGCTACGCTCCCGAGGATTGGCTCTGGGGAGGGTCGGGGCCGGAGAGGGAGTGCAGGAGGCCAGAGGACCAGAGAGGGCTCTGTAGAGAGACGGGAGGGCCAGGACAAGAACAGGACTCCACAGGGAGGCAAGGGGAGCAGCAAAGCCCGTCAGCCACCAGGTACTTACTGCAATGTAGTGTACTTCCAATGTGGTTTGTGTGTTGGAACAAAGTACAAATATGAGCTTTATAACATTATGCTTGTATGTGGTTCCTACATGTCAAAATAAATCCCCTTGAAAACTAGATGATTCATCACAATGGAGTTTATCCAGCACAAACTAAGTAGAATGTGTTTAACCAACCACCATCTCTCTCTGTCTCAGGTTCTGAGGACATCCCCCCGTACAGCAGGCCCTCCTTCCCCTCGGTGCAGGGCCAGAGCCAGGCTCAGAGCTCCTCCAGCTCCATGTCCTCCCGGGGCTCAGGGGGACGGAGGAGAGATGGGGCCCGCAGGAACCCCACAGACACACTGCCCAGCATCACAGGCTTCCAGACCCAGGAAGAGGAGCTAGAGGTGAGAATAAGATACTCATAAAAGTGTCCATTTACTAGTTTCCATGAGTTGAAAATCTAGTATGTCTATGATCTTCTTTTTATGGCCATTATTCAAGGGGTTATAGTATAAACTTGTGTCTTGAGTCTACAGCTTCTGGAGAGCTGAGGATCATGGGAGAAGAAAAGGAAAGGGGATCTGACATCACAATTCAGTGACTATTATGTAAATTACTTTTCATATCATACAGAACAAAAAAAACAGAACAATGTTGAATATTTGTTTTTCTTATTACAATTTCTCATTAGATGTCCATCTTCCAGGAAAAAAGAAAGTGAGAAAAAAGGTGCAATCGCGTTTGAGTCTGTTAACTCACTGGTATGAAGCACCATTAGATCATTGTTTACTTGACTTGTTGCTAGAGAACTGGCTTCCATTTGCCTTGTCAGTGTATACAGATACCTTGTCTTGGACCACCTGATGTGGTACATGTCTGTTGCCCCTGTAATTAATATTTGGACATCACTATCCATCTTGTAAATTGTTTGTTAATTTTACTGCCACAAAAATTCAATGGGAATTTTACATTTGTTTTCAATGTATTTTTGTAATGCACTGTTATTGTTTTGTTATTGATGTTGGTCTTGTCAATGTGCATTATTTGTTCTACTTTGGTTTCAAAAGCACAATCACTTAACTTTATTTTAAACTATTGTTATCTATGACCTTTCGTCATACAAGAGGAACAATGACACAATATATGTCTATATACACGATTGAACCGGTGTTATGTGTCTTAATATTCTGTTTCTGTTAGGGGTTGGGATGGGAACTTAACTCTCCTGTCTAGTTTAGGTTTCATTCGAACCACAGTGTTCATTTGGACTCAAACTTTATTATGACACAAACTACTCTGTTAATCGGACTATGCTCTCATGTCTAAAATTGCACTTATGAGGAAGTGAGAGAGACAGTAGACAAGCTGACGGATACATTGTATCAATAGGGAAGGGTGAGGAAGCCCCATTAGTAGGAGTCTCCCCATCAGTAGGGAACGTTGATGGATACATCCTGGAAAATGGATTTCTCCATGCCTGATGATGGATAGCATTTTCTCCATGAGCAACCAGTACACAGTGACACATCCACCATTGTTTCCCAGCAAGACAGAGGGCAGAGGAAAGTGACATTAATACTTACCCTAAAGAAGGACTCTATTACAGAAAGAGGACAACTGGTGACAAAAGACTGGGACTTGAAAATCATGCTGCTTGGCAATGGAAAAGCATGTTGGGTTTAGGTTCTTTATGGCTACATCTAGGCCAAGCTTTTGGTACATCTACAAAATGTGTAAAACATTGTTCGCTGAGGACACCTGACATTTGTTTGGAGTTTGCCATGTTTTAAAGAATTGCAACTATGTTCATGATGTCAGCCATGTTATGTCATTACTGAGTATGTTATAAACGGGGATAAAAAAAAAATATTGTCATTTTTACCACATTATTTATTATTAAAATGTCTTCAAATGACAGTGTCCACTTGGAATTTTTTTGTGTGGTTCAATCTTTGTTCACTTGTTAGGTTAATACCTAATACCTTACATCTCTAGCATTTCACCAGGCAATACATCCTAATACAAGGTTGAAGTGAAGAAGGAAAATGGAAGAGGAAGAGGGAGAGCCACCCAAAAGCCTATTCTTTATGGGAATGTGATGACACGCTGCTTAATTAACCTCACTCATGAACCCTTGTGGTTAATTAACAGAGCAGCTGTGTGCTGTCAAAGGGAAAGAGACGCTGTGGAGCCTAGCACAGGTGTGGCTCTGTGTGTGTGCTGTGTGTGTGTATGTGTAGCGGGGGGGGGGTGGATAGCAGTCAAAACTACAGCTACGAGCGGCAGCCAAAATTCTTCTCTTTGTCCTCCTCAGAGCGCAAGATTGTGATGGAGAGAAAGAACCTGTCCATCAGCCACCCACACACAGATTCCTCCAGAAAGATTCTAATGTGTTCGTACTGTTTAACTGTAAGTACATCTCTGCATAATCAGCGAGAGCAGAGCAGGAGACAGATGCTGAGCTGCTGGAAGTCCAATCACTGATTGAACTACACAATTGCATTCCATGAGAGATGGGACAGGTTGCTGTTATTAGCTGGAGCTTCCCTCTCCTCTCTCCATCAGAGTGGAATGAAACCAGTGTCCCGGCAGCTGTACAGGGCTGTCTGTAAAGGCTAGCTACCTACATTAACATCAACAGCCGCAGTCACCACAGTGCTAATTCAGTACCATAAAGGGTCGACACAATTAACCCAGAAAGACCACACTGTAGCCTCCTCTGCTTCTAGCCAACTCTATCTGCCTCCTCTATGTAATTCCCTGTGGTCCCACAGTAGGACCTGCTGATCGAGTCATACTCAAGCAAATCTATCCTGATTGCTCTTTCCATTAATTAGGTAATCATCTATATTTCCCCTGCGCAATTCTCTTGTCTGTGGGAATGGATGACTCAGATTTACTGCTTTAAGTTACAGTAACAGTAAAGTGGAGAGGCCTTATGCCAGTTTTTTACCGACTCATCTGGTGGGCCCCACTTAAATTCTATATTGCATCATTATCAAGATATTGAAGTAACTCAGTTTAAAGGACCCATGGAGCCGGGATTTTTTCAATCTCAATATCAAATAATTTTGGGGTAATAATAACTTACTGTGATTGTTTTAAATGAAAATGGTCAAAAATAAACAAAAATAGCTTCTTAGCAAAGAGCAATTTCTCAAGCAGGAATTTTGCTAGAACTATCTGGGAGTGGTCTGAGTGGGGAGGATAAAACTGAAAACGAGCTGTTATTTGCAGAGAGGTTTGGAACTCTCTTGTTAGTCTATTAACTAATCTACTTCCCAGTGATTCCATCCCACCAAAATAATCAGAACTTTAAGGCAGCCTTTTCAAACAGCTCGTACTCTAAAAGGGCATTATCATTATCATTTTCACAATTTAACAGTTTTATTCCAATCTCATAGTTCAGAAATATATACACTCAGTGGCCAGTTTATTAGATACACCACCCCATTCACGAACATGGTTCACTCCTACTGACAGTGACTCACGTGGGCGTATATAAAGCAGGCAAACAGGCAGTGATGCATTCAGTTACTGATTGAACGTTAGAATGGGCAAAAACAAGTGGCCTAAGCGACTTGAGAGCGGTATGATCGTCGGTGCCAGGCGCATTGGTTCCAGGATCTCAGAAACGGCCGGCATTCTGGATTCTTCACGCACAACAGTGTTTGGGGTTTACTGAGAATGGTGTGACAAACAAAAAAATATCCAGTCAGCGGCAGTCCTGTGGGTGAAAACAGCTCGTTGATGAGAAGTTGAAGGAGAATGGCAAGATTCGTGCAAGCCAACAGGCGGGCAACAGGCAAATAAAGACGCAGTACAACAGTGTTGTGCATCTTCGGAAGGCGAAACTCATTGGTCTTTGTCACAGATTAGCTATTGCAGCAGACGACCACACCAGGTTCCACTCCAGTCGGCACACGATCACTAACACTGGACAATAGAGGAGTGGAACATTTAAAAAAAAAAATTGGGCAAATCTTGGTTCCTGTTGTATCATTTTGATGGCAGAGTCAGAATTTGGGTAAGCATTCCATGGCCCCACTGGTGTCAATGGTACAGGCAGGTGGCGGTGGTGTACTGGCATTAGGGAATGTTGTCTTGGCACACATTAGGTCCCTTGATAACAATTGAGCAAAGTGTCATTGCCCCAAATAGTTCAGGCTGTTATGGAGGCAAAGGGGGACAGACCCGGTACTAGACAGACCCGATTGGTGTACCTAAAAAACTGGCCACTGAGTGTATAAAACACAAGGAAATCAGGTTTGTGATTGCACTGTGCCTTTAAGGGTACAAAATGCATAAGCAGCATGCATACACACATACAGAACACACACACACCCGTGGCCATCAGAGTAGTGTGCAGGCTTTGATGATGGATCACAGCTGAGTCGAGACACGCTTTTCCTGTCAACATCAGCAAATTAACAGAGTCTATCCATCTTCATTATGCCCTAGTGTGGAGAGCCTCAGATGCTGCTACCCAGGGAGAGGGGTATTACTTGTAAGGGTGTCTTTAGAGCAGTCCTGAGAGACTGGAACTGTTGCCTGGCTTCCATGGGCCTCAAACCACACTGGAACCACATGGTTGCATTTATAGAGAGGAGAGACCTCTTCAACAACTTACAGTCAAATTCAAAGGGCAAACCCACTAACGTAGAGCGCTGCTTAAACGTGGACAGTAGATCTTTAATGTGATGAATACTGCTTGATTTTCTGTCTCTCTGGGTTTCAGTTCTCGGTGATCACAGCTAGTCTAGTGCCAGGGTTTGGAATGCCATTTGGTCAGATATTAAAATCAATAGCCTCTCCTTTTTGACAGTTAACAAAATAAAGTCAATGGGCCATGATTGAAGTGTTCAGTCCTCCATAAGTATGTGTTCCTCACCATCTATCTCCCTGGTGCTCCAGCAGGAAGGTCTACCCCAGTGCTGCAGCACTCAAATCAAATCAAATCAAATTTGGTGTCATGAGTGAACAGGGAGTACAGGAGGGGACTGAGCATGCACCCCTGAAGGGCCCCCATGTTGAGGATCAGTGTGGCGGATGTGTTGTTACCTACCCTTACCACCTGGTGGTGGCCCGTCAGGAAGTCCAGGATCCAGTTGTAGAGGGAGGTGTTTAGTCCCGGGGTCCTTGGCTTAGTGATGAGCTTTGAGGGCACTATGGTGTTGAATGCTGAGCTGTAGTCAATGAATAGCAGTCTTACATTGGAGTGGGTCTAGTGTTTCTGGGACAATGGTTTTGATGTGAGCCATGACCAACCTTTCAAAGCACTTCATGGCTACATATGTGAGTGCTACCGTCGGTTGTCATTTAGGCAGGTTACCTAAGTGTTCTTGGGCACAGGGACTATGGTGGTCTGCTTAAAACATGTTGTTATTTCAGACTCGGACAGGGAGAGGTTGAAAATGTCAGTGAAGACACTTGCCAGTTGGTCAGAGCATGTTCGCAGTACACGTCCTAGTAATCCGTCTGGCCCTGCGGCCTTGTGAATGTTGACCTGTTTAAAGGTCTCACTCACATCGGATGCGGAGAGCGTGATCACACAGTCTTCTGGAACAGCTGGTGCTCTCATGCGTGTTTCAGTGTTATTTGCCTCGAAGCTAGCATAGAAGTAGTTTAGCCCGTCTCGTAGTCTAGTGTCACTGGGCAGCTCTCGGCTGTGCTTCCCTTTGTAGTCTGTAATGGTTTCCAAGCCCTGACACATCTGACGAGCGTCAGAGCCAATTTGATCAAAGTTCTGTATTGACACTTTGCCTGTTCGATGGTTTGTCGGAGGGCATAGCGGGAATTCTAATAAGCTTCCGGGTTAGAATCCCGCTCCTTGAAAGCTCAGTGCGAATGTTGCCTGTAATCCAGCTCACAGCAGAGCAGCACTACTCAGTGGGGGGAAGAGAGAGACAGAGAGAAAAAAGAGAGAGGGTAATCCCCTGTCACTTCCTCCTCTGTTCTGCCCATGCAATTTAACCCACACACACTGCCTGCCTTCCCCATCCTCTCCCCTCTTTTCCACTTCCATCCTTTCCCCTCATCCCTTTCCTCCATGCTGAGTCAATTAAACATTGAAAAGAGCGATTTAATGCCCCTCTCTGCAGGCTCCCTCTCTCTTCAAATCCTACCTCAATCTCCAGAGGACGATGAAATGGCTCTTAATTGTTGCCTTAATTTCTATGCCAAACTGTTTCCATGGAATCAGGCCATGCCCGCTCATCAAGACTGAGGCATTTGCAGGCAACCGTCAATTTACATGTATGAGTTTCTAGAACTTGTTTCATTTTGGTTTACCCCTTTTGAGTAATATACACTATCTATATTTGTGGACATCCCTTCAAATTTGTGGATTCGGCTATTTCAGGCACACCCATTGCTGACAGGTGTATAAAATCGAGCCCACCGCCATGCAATCTCCATAGACAAACATTGGCTGTAGAATGGCCTTACTGAAGAGCTCAGTGACTATCAACTTTGCACTGTCAATTTTTATTTAACCAGGTAGGCCAGTTGAGAACAAGTTCTCATTTACAACTGTGACCTAGCCAAGATAAAATATGCTAGGTCGCAATGTCATACCTTTCCAACAAATCAGTTTATCAAATTTGTACCCTGCTAGAGCTGTGCCGGTCAACTATAAGTGCTGTTATTGTGAAGTGGAATGGACTAGGAGCAACAACGGCTCAGCCGCGAAGTGGTGTGCCACACGAGCTCACAGAACGGGACCGCCGAGTGCTGAAGCGTGTAAAAATTGTCTGTCCTCAGTTGCAACACTAACTAGGAAGTTCCAAACTGACACTAGAAGCAACGTCAGCACAATAACTGTTCGTCGGGTGCTCCATCAAAGGGGTTTCCATAGCCGAGGAATCACACACAAGCCTAAAATCAAATCAAATCAAATCCAATTTATTTATATAGCCCTTCGTACATCACCTGATATCTGTACAGAAACCCAGCCTAAAACCCCAAACAGCCAGCAATGGAGGTGTAAAATCACCATGCGCAATGCCAAGTGTCGGCTGAATTGGTGTAAAGCTAGCTAAACTTTGAACTCTGGAGCAGTGGAAACACGTTCTCTGGAGTGAAGAATCATGCTTCACCATCTGGCAGTCCGACGGATTAATCTGGGTTTGGCGGATTTGAGGAGAACGCTACCTGCCCCAATGCATAGTGCCAACTGTAAAGTTTGACGAAGTAATGGTCGTTTTCCATTGTTTGGGCTAGGCCCCTTAGTTCCATTGAAAGGAAATATTAACGCTACAGCACACAATGACATTCTAGAGAGGATTCTGTGCTTCCAACTTAGAGGCAACAGTTTGGGCAAGGCCCTTACCTGTTTCAGCATGATATTGCCGCCATGCATAAAGCAAAGTCCATACAAAAATGGTTTGTCGAGATTGGTGAAGAAGAACTTGACTGGCTTGAACAGAGCATTGACCTAATCCCCATAAAACACCTTTGGGATGAATTGGAACGCAGAGGCCTAATCGCCCAACATCAGTGCCCGACCTCACTAATGCTCTTGTAGCTGAATGGAAGCAAGTCCCCACAGCAATGTTCCAACATCTAGTGGAAAGCCTTCCCAGAAGAGTGGAGGCTGTTGTAGCAGCAAAGGGTGACCAACTCCATATTAATGCCCATGATTTTGGAATGAGATGTTCGATGAGCAGGTGCCCACTTTTGTTCATGTAGTGTATGTTCTGTTTGATCATTCACACACAGCCATTCAATTCCCAAAATCAGTTGATAAAATGTAAATTATCTATCCTGTCAGTAGCAATATAATACATTGGTATATTCATGACTCTTTGTTCCATATCCTTCTATTTAGTTTTGACGTTCCTGTAGATAAGTATAGTCCACGGTCTCTGTCTGTCTGTCTGTCTGTCTGTCTGTCTGTCTGTCTGTCTGTCTGTCTGTCTGTCTGTCTCTGTCTGTCTGACTCTGTCTGTCTGTCTGTCTGTCTGTCTGTGTCTCTCTCTCTCTCTCTCTATGCCGGTGTCTACTCTGCTCGTGTTAATTTCCTGCTTCAGTGGAACGAGTCACTCCAGGAGTGGTTTGTGACAATCCTCCAAATACCAAGCTGGTGAGAAAACCCTTGAGTTGTCGCTTACTGTTTAAATTATTACCAGTAATGGTGCCAGTGGTGTGGAGCCACTCGCAGTCCTCTGTACCTTAATTTCACCATTTAGGAATAGGAGACGAGTGGGGGGACAGACATTTCTTCTCCCTGTTATTTCAATCTACTAAAATATCATGAAATGAGCACGTCAGCATTCCCAGAAATGTTACGATCCAATTACAATGGTATTTATGCGTGCTGTTTGTTGTTGTTTGTAGATTGTGTGCAAATGTAAACCTTATGCATGTGCTCCAGGACAATGAACCAAATGCAATCCATGGTGGTATACAAGCATTATGCAGTCTATTTAACAAATCTAAATGCACATGACTCTACAAGCTCTGCCATTATGACAGGCAGGCAGGCAGACAGACAGAGATGCAGACAGACAGGTAGGCAGACAGAGAGGTCATACGGTACACAAATCTATGAGGACATTGACATATCATTGTATTACCCTCCAGTCCCACATTGAAAGCAGTGTCAACGTAAACCCACATACAGCCCATGCAGCCCCAGGGAATCACAACTCATAGTTGACCTTCACAATGCCCTAGGAGCAGGTCATATGGTTAGAGACATACACTGTACTAAAGCGCTGGTGCCAAAGCAAACCATGTTTTAGAAGCCATGTGTTTGTGGTGTGTGTGTGTGTGTGTGTGTGTGTGTGTGTGTGTGTGTGTGTGTGTGTGTGTGTGTGTGTGTGTGTGTGTGTGTGTGTGTGTGTGTGTGTGTGTGTGTGTGTGTGTGTGTGTGTGTGTGTGTGTGTGTGTACCATGCATTTCTGTATTTGCACGCATGTGTGTGTCTGCGCATGTGTTTGTGTGTCTGCGTGGTGGTGTGTGTGGTTGCATGCATGTATGTGTGTGTGCACGTGCGTGTGTGGCACCTTCATTGGGGAGGATAAACTCATAGTTATGGCTGGAACGGAGTTGTGGAATGGAATCAAACACATGCATGTATTTGATACCACTCCATTCCAGCCATTATTATGATCCGTCCTCCCCTCACCAGCCGACTGTGCACGTGTGAGTGTGTGTATGCGTGCGTGTGTGTGGATTTATTTATCTCAGCCTGTTTATCCTTGGACTCATAAGTGATTAATGGTGGTCTTCATGTCACTTTTTATTTGATTAAAAGAGAGACATGGCAGCTGCTTCAAAATAAAAGCAGGTAACTAGGCCATCTGGTGTGTTATTTACCAAAACTAAACTTTAGCAGAAGTCAGACAGGCAGCTGGAGTAATGACAGTTGACTCTACAGTACGTGAAATGGCTAGGAAATTAGTTCATTCATGAACTAAAATGCAAAGAAAAATCAATTAATTTGAAAGACAGAAGCAAAAATCTGAATTTAAGATACTGTATATCTGTCTGTGCTGCCTATTTTCTCTATGTTATTCTTTCATTTAGAGATAACAGGCTACTGGTTACTCTGAAATCCAGTGGCAAAGAAGGCCTTTGTCTTGGACAACTGCTTTATGTCTATTCAAAATAGTTTCTTAGATACTACAGGTGTGTGTGTGTGTGTTTGTTTACATTTGAACTTTATTTAACTAGGCAAGTCAGTTAAGAACAAATTCTTATTTACAATGACGGCCTACTGGGAAGCCGTGGGTTAACTACCTTGTTCAGGGGCAGAACGACAGATTTTTACCTTGTCAGCTCGGGGATTCAATAGTTAGAGCCCAACGCTCTAACCAATAACCTACCCCTCTAACCACTAGGCTACCTGCATGTGTATGTATGTGTTTTGCGTGTATGTTTCCTTGTTTTCATTTCAAATTTCAGAATGTTTTCATTGCACTCTTGCATCCCTCTGTTCACAAAGGGCTGTCCTTAATAAAAACCAAGGCTTTTAAAATGCTGGAGAATACCAGTGAGGCTGAAAGAGTGAAATTGAAGGCTATCACCCCAGTAGGCCTACAGCACTTGATCAGAGCACACATCTACAGTATGTATCCGACATACAGAAATCCTGTCTCATAAATGATTTTATACGAAAGTATTTAAACTACAACATACTGTGTTATGGGGTTTTCATCTATATTGCATAATGGTACACAATGATTTCAAGCATGGTGACAATGCACAGTCTTTGTATCACACAACACTGACTTCATGTTAATATGTTGCCTATATTTCACATTGAATGAAATGGCCTGTGTCACAGAGACATAGAAAAGGTCATGTTGGTCCTCACAGAGCCAGCATGGAAGTGCCCACTCCAGGGGGAGAGATTAACAATGACGGTGGGAGACAAACTGGCCACTGAGGTAGCTGTTGATCAGAGGACCCCCAGTCTTTACCTACCCCTCCATCTGGGGTTAGGGTCTACATAGCCTCGTTGAGATCAAGGCAAACCTGGTGTAGTTCATGGCACAAAATCAGCTAAAAAATCGATGTAAATCAGTGACGCCTTGCAACATGTCAAACCAATCAAATGCCTTGTTTGGGCGGAGGTGCTCACTAGATTAGTGTCATAGGTACATCAGAGCGTGAGGATGGCCGAGAAATCGTAGTAATGGTGCTATAGACTGGGCCTCCACACCCTCCACCTGGGGTAATGGTACTGCAGACTGGGGCTTCCACCCCCTCCACCTGGGGGTTATGGTACTGCAGACTGTGGCCTCTACCCCCTCCACCTAGGGGTAATGGTACTGCAGACTGGTGCCTCCACCCCCTCCACCTGGGGTAATGGTGCTCTAGACTGGGACCTCCACCCCTCCACCTGGGGGTAATGGTACTGCAAACTGGGGCCTCCACCTCCTCCACCTGGGGTAATGGTGCTCTAGACTGGGACCTCCATCCCCTCCACCTGGGGTAATGGTGCTCTAGACTGGGACCTCCACCCCCTCCACCTGGGGTAATGGTGCTCTATACTGGGACCTCCACCCCCTCCACCTGGGGTAATGGTGCTCTAGACTGGGACCTCCATCCTCTCCTTCCCTCCGTTGGCTGCTGTCCTGTGGCCCATGTAATCACATCACACAAGATTACTGTTCAAACTTTGCAATCAGCCAAATTTCATGACTCATTAATGAGCTGTTCTAGCTCCAAGGCCACGGCTCTACAGAATCATTTCAAAGGTTTTGTCCACACACGGAATGGCAACACTGAATAGAGGAAAGGTGTTACACATGATGGATGACTAAGCTGACAAGGTTAATCGTTATTGCAATGGATGTAAAGAAGGGTGATATTACAGAAATGGATGCGGGGTGGAATACGTTATAGCTTCCATTTCTGTCATTAGAGTTGTGTCCTGTTCCTCTGTGTTTGGCAGTAGGAACAGCCAGGCTTAGCCCAGAGAGATGAGAGATGTACCGTATGTGACAGAGGCAGTAGGAACAGCCAGGCTTAGCCCAGAGAGATGAGAGATGTACCGTATGTGACAGAGGCAGTAGGAACAGCCAGGCTTAGCCCAGAGAGATGAGAGATGTACCGTATGTGACAGAGGCAGTAGGAACAGCCAGGCTTAGCCCAGAGAGATGAGAGATGTACCGTATGTGACAGAGGCTGGAGCCAATGCAGTATGCAACAGTGATTTGGATAGTTGTAGTAGAAATGTGATCTCATGTAGCAGTTGTGATTCATTAGGTGTAGAGTGTACAGTACGTGATATGACAAATGGAGTTGAAAGGCATGGATGCCCCAGGAAAAGCCACCATAACTCTATAAATCACTGCAATTGCATTTCTTGAATGCAGTAAATGAGCTATAGTATGTCGACTGCTAACGACAAATGTCTGAAATGTAATCACCACTGAATTCACATGCATCTTCAAAATCCCATAAAGGTGATGGAAAATAACTGGAATAAAGGAGAGAATCATCATCGTCATATTTCGTTGTATCATGAAATGCCCAAATCGCCGATGCTAGAGTTGTGTTCAATATTTTCTTGGTAAATGGAGATAACGCTGACATTTTCTCCAGTGAGTAAATGTGTTCTGGTGTAGGAAAAAAGAGAGTGAAGGGATGGATGCATAAAAATGGAGTAATAATTATTTTATTTTCCCCTTAGCTCTGACTAAGACCGATTTAACACAGAGACGCTTGAGAGAGGGAGACCGAGTATTGTTCTTATTCATATGTAACTAATCTCTGATCCTGTTAGAAGTGTGTACATTATGCTAATGTGGCGCTTATAAGTGTATGCACATAATGTCCTAATGGGAAAATCAGTATTAAGAAAATCAGCATGAACAATTATCATATGAGGAGAATATCTTGGACCATCAACTCACACGCATAGCACAGAGACTCATGGTTGATTCCACATACACATTTTATTTGTATCGTAGGACTGGCCACACTGTATGTGTATTCCTGAGGGCAGACCGGACTCTGGCAGGTACAGAGTTTTTACAGGTGGAGCCAATACAAAGAACAACCAGAAAATAACCATACAAAGAAGGGAACCAAAACACTGCATTATGAATCTTGTAGGCAAGAACTAGCAACCAGCTGCCCTCCGTGACTGGTTACAGTGTTAAGGATTTCCTTACTTGGCAAGGGGCTCACTATGCCTAGGTAACCATACGTGTCCTGATGAGCGTTCATCTGTTACCAGTCTGTTACCAGGGTGATAAAGGGGCCACATTATACCGCACCACTAGGATTAAAACAGGCGTCCATCACATCTATGATGGGTCTATTATTATAATCTAATTGCATATTGTTGTTAATCGTGCTTGCTAGTCACTTAGAGCTCTGGAAACCCAGTCCGGGATTAGCTAGATTTCTAAAGGCCAACATCTCTTCATCTTAAGACCTGTCTCACTGTGTTATCACTCTGTCCCCATGGGTAACACTGACAGAGTCCATCTGTGCACACAACTGTCCACACCTGACCACACCTGAGTGGTGCTCTATGGGCCCAACACCTCCCTATCAACAACTAGCTATCGTCCTCTGCCTCTGCATTAACAGTTCCATTTGTAATGTTACACATAGATGGTTTAACTTTATTGATTATTCTGAACTGTCATTATTTGGAGGGTTCCAAGTACTGCTGTCTCACTGTAATGAGCATATAGTGTATGGGCAACATTGCACATCTGTCACATCATCCCCACGGACAACTGCAGATTGAAAAACAAAACATTACATTTTCTATGTGGGCGTAGAATTGAATTTCTGTTTAATTACTGAATTTCTTTGTGTTTCTTATATCTCTCAATACATCTGTCTCTGAAAAGCATTTACTGTGTCGAATATTATATTTCTTAAATGTAAGGTATATTATAGACACTCCTCTTCATCATTCTTCTCTGAGCCTCAGCTGATGACTTTGTGCTTATCATCACAAAACGCTCTGTGCAAACAACAAAACAGCAGTTTCATCAAAATGAAGCAATATTTCGAGCATTTATGAAAAACAAATGTGGCACCACAGTCCATCAACTCACAATGTAAAATGACAAGTAAACGAGACAACTTCATAGTCAGAATTTGGCTTGCATAGCAAAGAAAAGAAAAAAAAACTGAAAATACAAAACCTATTTACAGGAAAAGCAAGTCCTTACACTTTCATGAGTCAATAGTTTAACTGCAGAGATTTTTATTTTTCATTAATGTGGAGTGAGTTACTGTACATCATGTGACATGAAATAGGAGGGGCATGTGATATACAGTATATTCTTTTGGAAGGAGGGATGAAAGTAACACTGTAAAAAGAACACTGAGATGTGTGTCTGTGTGTCTGTACATCACATGTACAGCTCTGCGTTTCTCTCTGGCTCCCTCTTTCTCCCTCTTTCATCTTCCAGCCTTCTCTTTATATTCCATCCTGTAGCATTCGCAGAGGGGAAATCTCATTGCACTTATAGACAAGGTGTCCTGGGACAGGCAGCACAGGCAGCACCGACTCACAAAGACTCTGAGAGATGAAGACACACAGACAGACAAAAGTGTGAATACAGTACATCACATATAACCAACAGAAAATTACTTCCCACCAACCAGAAACAATACCATTGTGTGACTACGGAGAGCCTGAATACGTACATCGTTCTCCATAGCTATGCTCGGTGCTGTTGGGAGGCGGGTGGATGTTATGTGGGTGGTCTGTGCCCGCGCCAGCCGCAGCCCTGTGGCGTGTCCTGCCCAGAGTGGCCATGTTAGAGGATCTGCCGCTCCAGGAGGCCATATGCTGCCGCTCCAGCGTTGAGACCATACACTCCTCTGGAGGGTCCGAGCCACCAGACGCCCATGACCCGTGCAGCCTTGCCCCCACACTGTGGACAGGCTCAGGGGTAGGAGAGGCCACTGAGGAGAGAGAGGAGGACATAAGGCACTGGTTAATACAGCTCCCAAGATGGGTTATACACAGTGGCCTTTGTAATCGGTTGAACATGTCACAGAGATCAGCATGGCTATATACACTGAGTGGACAAAACATTCTATAACATAGACTGACTAGGTGAAAGCCCTGAACCCTGATTGATGTCACTTATTAAATCCACTTCAATCAGTGTAGATGAAGGGGAGGAGACAGGTTAAAGAAGGATTTTTAAACCTTGAGACAATTGAGACAAGGATTGTGTATGTGTGCCATTTAGAGGGTGAATAGTCAAGACAAAATATTTAAGTGCCTTTGAACAGGGTATGGTAGTAGGTTCCAGGTGCACCAGTTTGCGTCAAGAACCACAACGTTGCTGGGTTTTTCATGCTCAACAGTTTCCCGTGTGTATCAAGAATGTTCCACCACCCCAAGAACATCCAGTCAACTTGACACAACTGTGAGAAGCATTGGAGTCAACATGGGCCAGCATCCTTGTTGAACGCTTTCAACACCTTGTAGTGTCCATGCCCTGACAAATTAAGTCTGTTCTGAAAGCAAAATGAGGTTGTACAACTCAATATTAGAAAGGTTTTCTTAATGTTTTGTACACTCAATGTAGTTTGTTATAAACCACATTCAACAAAGAGAGATACCATCCACCTTCCCCATCTCTCTCTCTGGCTGTCCTCTCTGCCCCCTCACCCCATGTCTTACCATCTGTGGGGGAGTCTCTCTGTGTCCCAACAGTTTCTGCCCGGGGTTTGCGTCCAGTGTGTGTGGCCCTCTGGTGACCGAGGCTCTGTGTACCCAGAGCACTGCTCTCTGTGGAGCCTGAGCTGACTGGTCGACCCCGCTGGGAGTAACCTTTACCTACAGGGGGCGATGGAGAAAGGACAGGGACACAGGGACAGAGAATTAGGGAGACGCACAACATAGCTAATCAGTTTAGATTAGCAAGAAATGACTGATTATCATAGCTTTTGCACTGCTAAACTATATGCTAGAAAGGATTCAGTGTAGTACTAAAATGAACTCGAGTATGAAAAAATACATGTTGTAAATCAAATTATTAACTGAGGAGAGGAAGATAGAGGGGGTACAAATCAGTGCAAGAAACCTTCCTAGATAAGACTGTTTGTGTGGGTAGTATGGGTAAACATTTACATCTTGACAATTCAAGGTAAAGGATACAATGTGGTTATAATTCATGGCTCCCATCCTAAGTGCATTGGACTTTCTGTGTGTGTGTGTTGGCCTGGTCTTTGCGGAAGAGGAGACAACGGAGAGACCATTGTAGAGATAAGCTGATCTAGCGTAGCATTCTCCCCATAGAGGCAACACAGCAGATTACTGCACATCACCTACTTTATCACAGACACACCACAGTATATTAGCACTTTCCCGTGTCTCAGCCAGCACGCCATACGTTCCATGATCTCCCTGACTAGGACTGAACCATGGTCTCACTCTCTCCCACAACTCTAGACTAGTGCTCTACAAAAACACATCACACTTTTGACCTCTGGATCTATCCCCTCACCTTGTGCTCTCACTCTCCTCATAGCTTTTGATGTTAGACACTCTTCCGAGTCATTCGCTTTAGAGAGGCTAAAAGACTAAGTGTTTAGACAATATGGTCATAAACTTGAAATGGCATCGAGTGATTGAACAAAAAAACGTAAATAAGATATTGTGGAGAAATGATTGCTTCCATCTGAAATCACATAACTAGCCAGTTTGACGTTTCTTTATTTAATGGAGATGGATTTCACTCATGTGTCCACACCAGATTACAATACATATTTCCCTTTCATTCAATTCCTTGTTCAAATTAATGAGTCTGAATATCACAATATGAAAAAATTAGACAATTGGTTCTGAGTATGACACGATACGGTTGAGAAAATTGGAGAAAAAAAAACTGTCAGTCGAAACTGCATAATGAACAAGGCATTTAGTCTCCGTAAGTGGTGACTGAATAAAACCATATTGCTATTGCCAATTCTTCTCACTGCTCCCAAATCTTTGTCATCCTGCTCGATGTGAAGACGTGTGCACCTGTCTGCACTGTGAAGAAATGAGGGGCATGATCTGAGTGTGTGTGTGTGTGTGTGTGTGTGTGTGTGTGCGTGCGTGCGTGCGTGTGTGTGTCTCACCTGAGCCCTCATGGTTGTCCATGCTGCAACTGGCCGTGTAGTCAAAGCCACAGAGCTGATGTGACACTCCGTAGGCTTTATCCTCCTCCTCTTCCTCACACGGGATGTTGTTTCCCAGGTCAGACCCAAGCGTGCTGGACACGTACCCCATCGGAGGGACAGGGGCCATAGGCGGGTGTTGGCTGCCCTTCATATGCCTGTATAGAACATGAGGGAACATGTTATAGCGCTGAGGCTGGACACAGAGCGGTAGAGAAAGACACTAACAAACAGAAAGTAAAGGCCAAAACACAAATCTACGAACAACCAAATACCAGAGTGCAGTACTAGAGCCCCGTTCAGCATGTGTGAGTGAGTGCCTGTGTGGGAGATTGAATTAATTATTTTCCATGTGCGGCGCACGGCGATTGCTTTGGCTAGTTCTGCGGTGCTCGTGCTCGCACTAACACAATGAACTGGTAATTGTCTGGGTGAAGGGAGAAGAATGGCAGGCTAGGCAGGGCTGTCAGTAACATGTCTGTTATCTCCCCCACAGCTGTCCCCTCTGAAGCCTCGCCCCACTATGGATGAGACACCCATGTAATTAGCAGCTCTTGTTCCTGTTGTCAAAGCAGCGCGCTAGGCCAAACCCCATCATTACCACCTCAACGCGTTTTCCTACTGACATGACAAGTTTCCCAATGAGGTGTAATCAATGAAGGGCTGTTTTTATATTTTGCAGGAAACATGAAACCAGGGGATAGGATGACATACCTAAATACCACACTGATATGAAACACTCAAAAAAACTGGCTATTGATATACAAAAGCATCCAGATCAATTGGAGAGAATGACATCTCATTCATCCACAGCACAAAGCAGAAATTGCAGGGTAAATGTCTCATGATTGAAATATCATAGGCAATTTAGTCTAACAAGTACCTGGGGCAATTCAAAAGAACACAAAGTACAGTACTTAGTTTAATTTCATAGTGGAAAGTGGATACATAATACACTAAAAACATGTAGCAAGCATAATTGTTGTATCATATCATGATCTACAGATACATAGAAAGTAGTCTCTCTCACCAAACTCAGACTTGAGAAGAGACTAGAAAGAAAGTAGTCTCTCTTGCCAAACTCAGATTTGAGAAGAGACTACATGGAAAGCAGTCTCTCTCACCAGACTCAGACTCGAGAAGAGACTAGGTAGAAAGTAAAGAGGTATAATATTTTTTTTTAATAAAGACATTGACAGATCCACAGTAAATTCTCTCCTGCTCACCACGTCTGTTTGGCCACTTGGTACTGGTAGGCTCTGGTCAGCTCATCCAGGTGGGCCTGCAGCATGGACTGCATCTCCTCGTGGTGGGTGGAGCTAAGGGAGGAGGATGACGGTTGGCTGTAGGGAGCTGCTGCCGGGGAGGAAGCCACTCCCCTGAGGGGCGGGGTGGGCACTCGCTCCTCCTCCATATCGTCGTCCAATCCCTGGTGGAGGTATGTCTGAACGGGAAGGGGAGGGGCCCAGCTGTCGCTGTCATACCTGCAACATGAACTACAATGTGAGTAATTTGAACTGAAACCGTATCATACACTTCTCTGTGGATGTGTGTGTTTAAGGTGTTTAGAATTCTAAGTGTTACTGCTAGTGCTCTCAGTGTTGTACGCTTAGCTCACAGACAAATACAATTGTTTTTCTACTGGTTTGTATTTTGCCAGACCATTAAAAACATTGTTATCTGATGTTCTATTTCTCAGCAGAGGGAGAGAGGGAATTACACACATTTGCTGCTGTTTGTAATTACAAATCCACTGGCAGGGATGGGATGGGGAGATCAAATTACAAGATCTAACCACATGCTGTTTTGTCATAAGTGGTGGTTTAACCAGCCAAAGCTGCCTGAAACGGGCTGCAAAATATGTGTTCACACCCCAAGGTTTTCCAACTGCCATCCTTCCAAAAAAAATGCCTGTGACAAAAACAGTGTATTTTTCATGTAGTAACCAAGCAGAGTAATGAAGGTTCCCTCAGTATGACTAGTACAGGCACCGGCAGAGGGAGCTTACTACTCCATGTAGCAACCTCCTGCTCGTCTGTGCTTAGCGCTCTCCTTGAGTGTACACAAGCACGCACACACTCACACACACACACACACACACACACACACACACACACACACACACACACACACACACACACACACACACACACACACACACACACACACACACACACACACACACACACACACACACACACACACACACACACACACAGCTAGAGATAGGTAGGTTCATGGAGAGAGAGAGACACGCTGGTTACAGCCAATTAGGAGAGGGTTTGCTTTCCTCTCAGTGGTTCACAGACATACCTCAGATCCCTTAAGGACAAGAGAGGCTGCATGTGTTCCTTTTCATTATTTCACTTCCTGTGTAGCATCATGATATGATGTGTGTAGGTATATGTATAGACGTGTGTCCAGACAGAGAGAATATTATCTTACCCTCCTCCATGGTTCTCTGGGGGGTAGTGGTCCACCTCGGTGCCTGGCAGAGGGTGCATGGGTGGGGGAGGCAGGGGCATGTTGACCCAACAGGACCCATTGGATTTGGAGGTCTTTGTCCCACCCTTTGACTTCTTTTTCTTGCCGCCCTTTCCACCTGAAAAGGAAAGAGAGAGAGAGAAAAATACAGATAGAGAGAGGGAAGGGAAATCAGAGATTGATAGTTTATCTTATCAGCCTGGTCTCTGCCTCACAATACGGAGATATCCCTATAGCCCTCAAGCTGTGGGTTTTAATGAGCTGATACTATTCCCCATTGGGTTCAAACACACACACATACACACACACTGCTGCTTGGAAAGCTATTTTATCATCACCTGGGCTTTCTCCCTCTCTTTCTCCCCCACCTGGCTCTCATTATTTCTCCTCTCAGTGTGCTGACGGAGCACTAAGACTTTTCCTCTATGTTGACATTTCTTAAAGAGGCGTAGAGACCTGGGGCCCGGGGCTACAGGCTGGCTTCCTCCCTTCGTCTGTTCTCTCTTTTCCTCTTCCTCTCTGTTCCTTATCTCTCTCAGGTAACCAGCATTCAGCTGAGCATACAGCCCAGAGCACATAAGAGAATGGACGTCCGACCAACAGACAGACAGCCTGAGACCTTCTCAACAATACGCCTCCACTCCGCACAGCCAAGCTAATTGTATATCCACGGGTCAAAACACAAAGGAATCCCTGCCTCTGCTAATCAAATTAATCCAAAGAAATGTGCCTTAATTCTCTGACATTTCTAGGGTAGAAAAACTCCTGAGGCTGAGGAGTAAAAATTGACATGAGGAGAGAGGAGCGATTAACAACAATATCCTCAGGGTCCATTTTCAATGAAAATGTAAATATAACATTCCCCTCTCTCTGCTGCCCCCCTCTCGCTCCCTCTTTCTCTCGCTCTCTTTAATATGTTTTTGTCTCTCTCTCTCTCACTCTCTCTCTCCCTCTCTCCCTCTCTCCCTCTCCAAGGTGGCAGGTAGCCTAGTGGCTAAAATCTGTCAATGTGCCTTTGAGCAAGGCACTTAACCCTAATTGTTCCTGTACTGTAAGTTGCTCTGGATAAGACCGTCTGCTAAAATGTCAACTAAACATGCTGCTCTTTTCCCATCAATCTACTGAACATAATCTCTTCTTCTATTGTTTCTATTGACTCTGTTCTTTCTTTATCTCTCTTTCTCTACTCCTATTGTTATTCCAAAAAGGCATCTAATGAATGCTAAGCTTCACTCTGTGACTGACCATCTATTCTTTAGAGCACACTCCTTCGGGGCACACACGCAGGCACACATTCAAAACCACACAGCCCTACCCTGCCCATCCCATCCCTGTGTTTCCCCAGTGTTGCTGTTGCGTACCGTTGCAGGGGCGTCCATCGGTCATTGAGTAGCCCAGGTTGGCTATTTCCTGCTGGGCTCGAAGGGAAGCCTTCCAGCGAGGGTCTGGTCTGTCCACAGCCAGCTCATGGAAGCTGTTGGAATGCAGGATCTGAGTGGTGGCATAGGGGGTGGCCTGGCTGCCCCGTGCTGGGCTGCTGTAGCCCGCCTTGCCTGTGAAGTCTATACTGCTGTATATGGCACCATCAGACAGCATGGTACCTGTCTTTTCACCCGCTCCAGAGGGCAGCACGTCTGAGATGAGCGAGACAGCAGGGAACAGACAGAGATTCATGGAGAGATAAAGTTACCAATCTTTAAGGTCAGTGTGTAACACATTATCACTCCCTGCTGCTCCAGTGTTAGGCTCTCTGGATTAGTTAAACTGATATCAAATGAACTGAGATGAATCCAAGTGATTAGCTAGCAGAATAATTATCATGTTGTCATGCAATGCCTTGTAGGGGCCCTACGCTGTGACACAGGGAAAGGGCCTGTCACACAAGGCTGACCTTCAGCTTTACCCACAGGAGCCCCAGGCCTCTCATCAGCCTGGTGGGAGTTAAATGAGCTACAGGAAAATGGCACCAATACACACATAGCATCTCTCCTTCTCAGACAGCCACACAGACAGTACACAGACATAAACACTCACCACCACAAGCCCACATCTATTATTAGGAGTTCAAGCTAACGAAGCTGCTGAAAACCTATTGAATTTGCTGCCGTGGGTTATTATTATTCTGCTTATGGATAAAGTTCTAACAACGCAATATTTTCCAGAAAAGTACTTAAAATAACATGGTTACTGACCAAAAAGCATTTCATTGTGCGTGGTCTGGCACATAAATCAGTCACATGATATTCCTATTGTAATAATACTTGGTACACATGTTCCAAACACTCTGAAGAACAACACAGTGTTTAACAGTATTTAACTAGACAAGTCAGTTAAGAACAAATTCTTATTTACAATGACGGCCTACCGGAGAACAGTGGGTTAACTGCCTTGTTCAGGGCAGAATGACAGATTTTTACCTTGTCAGCTTGGGGATTTGATCTAGCAACCTTTCAGTTACTGGCCCAACGTTCTAACCACTAGAGTACCTACCAGCTATAAGAGGAACATGTTTATATATCTTAATCTTTTTAACTCAGAGTGATGAAATTTTGCACATATGCTCAAGGATATGCGCGTAGCTAACCTGTAAAGTATGGTTCAGTTTGTTCGCATGGTGATGCTGTTGGACAGGAAAAAACATTCAGGCAAGCTCATTGGCTCATAGCGGCCATATTGTTTCAGCTAGGGTCCTGGAAAATATTGCGTTTGAAGATATGCATCCATACATGCTATATACCATACTACTTTAAAGTAGTCAACATCATTAAAAATAGTCCAAAATACAGTGCCTTCAGAAGTATTCATAGCCCTTGACTTACAGTGAATTCGGAAAGTATTCAGACCCCTTGACTTTTTCCACATTTTGTTACGTTACAGCCTTATTCTAAAGTGGATTAAATAAAACATTTCCCTTGTCAATCTACACACAATACCACATAATGACAAAGTGAAAATAGGTTTTTAAACATTTTTGTAAATGTATCAATTTTTTTTTTTAAAAGATACCTTATTTACATAAGTATTCACACCACATGCTATGAGACTCGAAATTACGCTCTAGAAATTGTTTTATACCCTTCCCCAGATATATGCCTCATCACAATTCTACAGATCAATTAACATTTCCTAAGACTTCATGGTATAGTTTCTGCTCTGACGTGCACTGTAAACTGTGGGAACGTATATACTGTAGACAGGTCTGTTTCTGTCTAAATCATGACCAAACAATGGAATTGGCCACTGGAGGACTCCAATCATGTTGTAGTGACATCTCAAGAATGATCAAAGGAATTGGATGCACCTGAACTAAATTTGGGGTGTCATAGCAAAGGGGTGTGAATACTTCTGTAAATTCAATATTTTTTGTATTTAATTTTCAAGAAATTTGCGAAAAAATGTATAAACATGTTTTCTCTTTGTCATTATGGGGTTTGTGTGTCGATAGGTGAGAAAAAAAACATATTTAAGCCATTTTGAATTCAGGCTGTAACACAACTAAATGTGGAATAAATCAGGGGGTATGAATACTTTCTGAAGGCACTATATATCGAAGCATACTGCATGAACAGTTTGATTTTGAGTTCTGATATTTGGCAAGCATGGTAAGGATGAGTAAGCTAGTAGCTCATCATCCTAGGGTGATGTGTCCAAATTGCCCCTATGGTGGCGCTATGGGGCCAGTGTGTGAGTATGTGCGTGTGTGTGTGTGTGTGTGTTTGACTGTGGATTTATGTATGTGTGTAAAACGTTTCATTGTGAAACACTATTAATACACCCGATGCACCTCTTCAGGTACTACTAACACTTTTGCCCTCTTATAACAACTTCTCAACTCACTTCAACATTTATCAACAATGAATAACAGTATGTCCCTCTCGCTCTCTGTCTCTCGCTCTACCGCACCTGCTGTCTTGACCTCTGAATTCTCCACTATAAAAAGCCAACTGACATTTACTCCTGAGGTGCTGACCTGTTGCACCCTCTATAACCACTGTGATTATTATTTGACCCTGTTGGTCATCTATGAACGTTTGAACAACTTGAAGAACAATCTGGCCTTAATGGAAATGTACTCTTATAATCTCCACCGGTCACAGCCAGAAGAGGACTGGCCACCCCTCAGAGCCTGGCACTTCTCTAGGTTTCTTCATAGGTTCCTGCTTTTCTAGAGAGTTTTACCTAGCCACCTTGCTTCTATATCTGCATTGCTTACTCTTTGGGTTCTAAGCTGGGTTTCTATTTAAGCACTTTGTGACATCTGCGGATGTAAAAAGGGCTTCATAAATACAGTGCCTTGCGAAAGTATTCGGCCCCCTTGAACTTTGCGACCTTTTGCCACATTTCAGGCTTCAAACATAAAGATATAAAACTGTATTTTTTTGTGAAGAATCAACAACAAGTGGGACACAATCATGAAGTGGAACGACATTTATTGGATATTTAAAACTTTTTTAACAAATCAAAAACTGAAAAATTGGGCGTGCAAAATTATTCAGCCCCCTTAAGTTAATACTTTGTAGCGCCACCTTTTGCTGCGATTACAGCTGTAAGTCGCTTGGGGTATGTCTCTATCAGTTTTGCACATCGAGAGACTGACATTTTTTCCCATTCCTCCTTGCAAAACAGCTCGAGCTCAGTGAGGTTGGATGGAGAGCATTTGTGAACAGCAGTTTTCAGTTCTTTCCACAGATTCTCGATTGGATTCAGGTCTGGACTTTGACTTGGCCATTCTAACACCTGGATATGTTTATTTTTGAACCATTCCATTGTAGATTTTGCTTTATGTTTTGGATCATTGTCTTGTTGGAAGACAAATCTCCGTCCCAGTCTCAGGTCTTTTGCAGACTCCATCAGGTTTTCTTCCAGAATGGTCCTGTATTTGGCTCCATCCATCTTCCCATCAATTTTAACCATCTTCCCTGTCCCTGCTGAAGAAAAGCAGGCCCAAACCATGATGCTGCCACCACCATGTTTGACAGTGGGGATGGTGTGTTCAGCTGTGTTGCTTTTACGCCAAACATAACGTTTTGCATTGTTGCCAAAAAGTTCAATTTTGGTTTCATCTGACCAGAGCACCTTCTTCCACATGTTTGGTGTGTCTCCCAGGTGGCTTGTGGCAAACTTTAAACGACACTTTTTATGGATATCTTTAAGAAATGGCTTTCTTCTTGCCACTCTTCCATAAAGGCCAGATTTGTGCAATATACGACTGATTGTTGTCCTATGGACAGAGTCTCCCACCTCAGCTGTAGATCTCTGCAGTTCATCCAGAGTGATCATGGGCCTCTTGGCTGCATCTCTGATCAGTCTTCTCCTTGTATGAGCTGAAAGTTTAGAGGGACGGCCAGGTCTTGGTAGATTTGCAGTGGTCTGATACTCCTTCCATTTCAATATTATCGCTTGCACAGTGCTCCTTGGGATGTTTAAAGCTTGGGAAATATTTTTGTATCCAAATCCGGCTTTAAACTTCTTCACAACAGTATCTCGGACCTGCCTGGTGTGTTCCTTGTTCTTCATGATGCTCTCTGCGCTTTTAACGGACCTCTGAGACACTCACAGTGCAGGTGCATTTATACGGAGACTTGATTACACACAGGTGGATTGTATTTATCATCATTAGTCATTTAGGTCAACATTGGATCATTCAGAGATCCTCACTGAACTTCTGGAGAGAGTTTGCTGTACTGAAAGTAAAGGGGCTGAATAATTTTGCACGCCCAATTTTTCAGTTTTTGATTTGTTAAAAAAGTTTGAAATATCCAATAAATGTCGTTCCACTTTATGATTGTGTCCCACAAAAAAATAAAGTTGTATATCTTTATGTTTGAAGCCTGAAATGTGGCAAAAGGTCGCAAAGTTCAAGGGGGCCGAATACTTTCGCAAGGCACTGTACATTTGATTGATTGACCTAGCTTGAACCCTGGCAATGCTGCTTGCAGGTTTAATTATTAATATTATTATTATTACTACAGCCAGTATGAAAGTGTATTGAACCAATCATGGACAGACAGAAGAAACACATACACACTCTCATCAAAGTTATTTTTTCCCCAGTTTTTTTAAGCCAATAGTGATGAGATACTTAGCATGATCCAGAGAGACTGAAAGTCCGAAGTGTGTGTGACAGCCTGTCAGTGTGCCTGCTGAAGTATACCCTCCACACTGAATAATGCATGCCGCTCATACGTATTAACATCCTCTCACTCTGGGCACATGACCTTTGACCTCTGGCCTCATTGTGGGGCCATGGTGTGGCCGTGGCATAGAGTGACACCGTGGTCAGCTGGGAGGGTCTGGGTCAGCCCTCTCTCAACCTCCATTCTCTAGTTCCCTGGGTTTGGTTTTGTTTGACCAGTGGTGATACCTCTGTGTTCTTACCTCCTCTGCCAAAGTGTCCTCGTTCCTTGGTACCTTCCAAGCCCCCATTTGCTGGCAGGCTGGTGGAGGGCCAGGAGTCAGCCAACCAGGGAAATCCTGGGTCACCGGCTTTCAGCAGACCAGGATGACTGTTTTTAGAAAGATATAGAGAGGAGAGGGAGGGAGGGAGGGAGAAAGAAGGGATACATAGAGAGAATGGGAAAGAGAGGAGGGAATGTGAGATTGTTATTAGACAAACCTCTGGTGCTGTCTGAATCCCAGCAATATTATTCATTTTCTAACATGTTGTTATACCGACTGCTTCAACAACAAATTGTTGTGGAACCTCATTCAGCATATCTGCTCCTCTGGAGCAGCCTGGAGCAGAGGCAACAATAAACAAGCAAACAGAGAGACATAAAAAACTGACAAGTCCACAAATCAGTGCTGGGCTTTAGCGCCCCTAACACCCCCTGGAGAAACGGACCAGTACTAAATGCACAGACATTAAATCAGTTTTAGAGCCCAGCACTACAGAAATTTCCATTTTAAATGTAGAATCATGGAGGGCCTTCTGGCGGTTAGTCTGCCAGCCCGGGGAAGTTGGGTAGTGTCTCCATAGCAACACACACGGCAACAGTCATAGGATGGTTTGGTGAAACCACAACTCCCATATTGCACAGGAAATTGGCAATTTCACTCCATTGTCTGAAATAAATACAGAAATATTTGTATTTTGTTACTAAGAGTTGAATAAGGAACAGATATAGGATCTTAATTTGACCTGTATTGTCACAGCAAAATAATCCTGCAGCAACAGGATTTGAACCTTTAGTGTCACTTGATCAGTGGTTAGGATGCCATGGTCGGTGGTTAGCTGGTCAAAATGAGGCTACATGAAAAGTGGAATACTGTTAATATAATGTGTTTGTGTGGGTTTTCAGTGAATTTATGTAACTCGCGAAGCTCATCTGCATTTCCTGCAGCTCAAGAAAATTCTCAGCAACAACAGAGTGATCAAATTAAGATCATATACTGTATCTGTATTTTTCACAATTTTATATCCGTGCTTTCATTACCTTATCTAGCTGTTGGTTTAAAGAGAGGCTTCAGTCACATGCCTCACATGCCTTTGTTTGCATTTGGTTAATTAATGCAGTAGTCCACAAATGCATTTCCCTGTGAGCCAAGCCCGCCAAGCGCTCAGGGAATTGTACACATCTGACTTGTGATGGCTTTAAAGGTGTTTAAACAAGTATAGGAGTAATTTCCATAAAAATCACACAGGAGTGTTCACACAAATTTACACAGACACACACATTGAATAATACACACACACACGTGCGTGCACACACGCACACACACACATAGACAAATACAGTGAATTCGGAAACTATTCAGACCATTTCACTTTTTCCATACTTTGTTATGTTACAGCTTTTTTCTAAAATTGATTCAATAAATACAAATCCTCAGCAATCTAAACACAATACCCCATAATGACAAACTGAAAACAGGTTTTTCAAATTGTTTGCACATTTATTATTATTTTTTAACAGAAATAACTTATTTACATAAGTATTCAGACCCTTTGCAATGAGACTCGAAATTGAGCTCAGGTGCATCCTGTTTCCATTGATCATCCTTGAGATGTTTCTACAACTTTATTGGAGTCCACCTGTGGTACATTCAATTGATTGGACATGATTTGGAAAGGTACACACCTGTCTATATAAGGTCCCAGTTGACAGTGCATGTCAGAGCAAAAACCAAGCCATGAGGTCAAAGGACTTGTCCGTAGAGCTCTGAGACAGGATTGTGTCGAGGCACAGATCTGGGAAAGGGTACCAAAACATTTCTGCAGCATTGAAGGTCCCCAAGAACACATTGGCCTCCATCATTCTTAAATGGAAGAAGATTGGAACCACCAAGACTAGAGCTAGCCACATGGCCAAACTGAGCAGTTGGAGCAGAAGGGCCTTGGTCAGGGAGGTGAAAAAGAACCTGATGGTCATTCTGACAGAGCTCTAGAGTTCCTCTGTGGAGATGGGAGAAACTTCCAGAAGGACAACCATCCCTGCAGCACTCCACCAATCAGGCCATTATGGTAGAGTGGCCAGACGGAAGCATCTCCTCAGTAAAAGGCACATGACAGCCAGGCTTGGAGTTTGTCAAAAGGCACCTAAAGACTCTCAGACCATGAGAAACAAGATTAGCTGGTTGGATGAAACCAAGATTGAACTATTTGACCTGAATGCCAAGCATCACATCTGGAGGAAATCTGACACATCCCTACGGTGAAGCATGGTGGTGGCGGCATCAGGCTGTGGGGATGTTTTTTAGCAGCAGGGACTGTGAGGCTAGTCAGGATCGGGGAAAATATGAAGGGAGCAAAGTACAGAGAGATCCTTGATGAAAGCCTGCTCCAGAGTGCTCAAGACCTCAGACTGGGGCGAAGGTTCACCTTCCAACAGGACAACAACCCTAAGCACACAGCCAAGACAACGCAGGAGTGGCTTCGGGACAAGTCTCTGAATGCAGAGATTTGTCCCAAAGCCACTCCTGCGTGGTCTTGGCCGATTGCTCAGTTTTTCCAGGCTGCCAGCTCTAGGAAGAGTCTTGGTGGTTCCAAAATTCTTCCATTTAAGATTGATGGAGGCCACTGTGTTTTTGGGGACCTTCAGTGCTACAGAAATGTGTTGGTACCCTTCACCAGATCGATCGGGACAAGTCTCTGAATGTCTTTCAGTGGCCCAGCCAGAGCCCGGACTTGAACCCGATCGAACATCTCTGGAGAGACCTGAAAATAGCTGTGCAGCAAGGCTGCCCATTCAACCTGACAGAGCTTGAGAGGATCTGTGGAGAAGAATGGGAGAAACTCCCCAAATACAGGTATGCCAAGCTTGTAGCGTCATACCCAAGAACACTCAAGGCTGTAATCGCTACCAAAGGTGCTTCAACCAAGTAAAGGGTCTGAAGAATTATGTAAATGTGATATTTAAGTTTTTTATTTTCATAAATTCTATATATTTTTTAATGAACTTGATTTTGCTTTGTCATTATGGGGTATTGTGTGTAGATTGATGAGGAACATATTTGTGTATACATTTTAAAATAAGGCTGTATGTAACCTAACAAAACAACAAAATTACTCTCGCAAACACACACTTGTGGACACAGGCAACACAACACAGTTTATTTTTTATGTATTTTTTTGCTATATTTGTTTCAGCTCATGGCTGCATCTGCCTGCTCAGATGTGACAAAGTAGAGAGAAAGAGAGGAAATAGAAAAAACACAAGACAACAGAGAGGGAGAGGACAACCCTGATCCATAGCTGCTGGGGGAGCTCTCTTCATATTCTCACTGAATCAGTGCCCAATGCTATTCAGCCAATGATATTCAGAGCTAGGTATCTCTCTGCTCTGTAAGACAGACCACACTAGACTAGCTGTAGAAGACAGGGTTGATCTGCATTCTTATACTGCCAGTGTCTGTAAGCATTAATATTAATTTCACTGAACCTGCGATAACATCTGCAAAACTGTGGATGCGACCAATAAACTTTGATTTGATCTGTCTGCCTGCAAGCCTGCCTGGGGTTCAGAGGGACTGGGGAGTCTCCTCTCCGGGCCCTCTCTCATGGGTCATTATCACTGTACATCGTTACATATGCTTGCATTCTGAAGGCGTGCCGTGAGCCTCGCGGTAGCCTGTCTGTCGACAGGCAAATTCATCACCCCCTGGAAACGCCGCCACCGGCACCTCTGCACAGGATGAACGAGCCAATAAAAAAACCTGCTCTGCATGCATTAATCGTTTCTGATCATTTCACGGGAGTGATTGATGACTAACACAATCGATACATCAATGCACGTGTTGCACCAGGATGAATAAGTGGAGGAGCGTTGGAACATATAAGAAGTTCATTCATATTCCAATGACTTTGTTCTCTCCATGAAGGTTGATCAAGTTCCATCATCACACCAACATCTATGTCGTTCCACAAGGGATGTACCATCACTTCTAATGTTTTTTTGTTACTGTAAAGCCCATGGCATGACAATGTGTTGGGAGGGTTGAGTGACTTAATAAGGATTTTGATTGTAATATGTAAAGGTTTTAGAGGTGTGGTCCTCACCTTCCATTGCCAATCAGGCCTCTGTCTCGTTGGAATGTCACTGTGGTCCAAACAGAGAGAGATGGCAGGAGGTAGAGAGAGAGAGGGGGAAGAATTTTAATCAGAAGAGTTCTTTGTTAAGATTGAATGTGTTTCAAGCTGTTATATATTTTTCTCATATATATTCTCAAAATATATTCTAGCCCAATATCCAAAGTTAGGTGACAAGACAGGACGAATGGTCAATACCTGCACGGGTAAAGGTGAAGGACTGAACTGCAAAACAAAAAGACAGAGATAGTGTGTGTGTGTTAAAAGCCTGTCGACACTCGACACCGTCGATGTAACATCAGCGTAAACAAACATGAACACAACCACAGACGTAAAAAATATGCAAACACCATCCTTTTGACGATGGTAGTCACATTTTGATCAGGAAAAATGTGACAAAGAATAACTAGAGTATGGAGGTTGGCTGGATGAGAAATACAAAGCAGGCAGGAAAAAGGAGACAGAAACATTTAACTGGATATTGAAGATACATTTGCTCTGAGAAGAGGTGGGATCAGATGAGCAGCGATGGTGAATAAAGTAAATCACTATTAAATTAGGTAACCAACATGGTTTCCACACCAGCCACTGAAGCATGGTGATAGCAATACACATTATAATGAGAATAGTCCACAGCTACACGCTACCCACCCATCCCCCAGAAGGCCAATCAAAAAATACGCATACCTAAATCTGGAAAATGCATTTACGGCTAATGTGTGAACATGGGTCACGGTTCCATAATGAAAGGGAATGTGAATTACTTATTTGAATTGAGTGTATTTGAGTTTTAAGGTGCAGTGTTGATGGGATTGTGTTTATAGCCGATGCATATAGGTGCACAATGGATTAAAGCAAATAGGACTTATTTCCGTCTGAGCTGAACATCTCTACCTTTGTTCTGCATTAAATTATATACCATCGAGCCAAAACAGCTCTGTCTCTCACCTCTGGGATTCCACTTATCCACGCTAGACACATCCTCTTAAGGCAGTTGGGAAAGCTAGTCTACACTGTAATGTGTTTGCATAGTGTGTCTGATCTCTGTTGATATTACTCAGGCCTGTGTCTGTAACAGTATATAGTGGTTCTGACCTGCATAGTTGCTGAGGCCCTTCCTCTTCTTCCTCCTACAGTACAGCCAGGCGCTGAAGCCCATGAGGACGATCCAGCAGGCCCCTCCCAGCCCAGCGATGAAGGCTGGCTGCTTCACCACGTCTGAGATGCTGTTGTTGCCCTCCTCCCCCGTCATCACATCACGCAGCTCTGCACCTGGGGACAGACAGGAGGGGACAGGGGACACCCATCGGATTTACAGCATGGCATCTGGTGGATGGATAGTGCTATGTTGTCCACTAGACCTAAACCAGTCAACAGCTAACATCTTTCAAAATGGTTTAAAATCAATGTTTATCAATAGGTAATAACAAAATCTACTATATAATCTAAAAACAATAAACTCTGTACGAAAGGTACAATCACGTTACAGTTATTTTCTAGGTTTAAAACAATACAACATCATGAAACACTATAGATAAATAATATCAAATAAAAAAACACACCATCGAAACCATAAAAAAACTGCAATATGTAGGCAGAGTGTTCATCAACTCAGCAGTGCTCTCATCAATTTGAGCTCCAAGACGGGAGATTGACAGAGCAGCTCAGACAGAGTTTGATTTTCTGCTGCAGCTACTGTGCTGTGAAATTAGATTCACAGTCTCCAGCTTGAGCAGGAGCCCCAGCCCCAGTCATTAAGCCTCAGTCCACAGGCCTCTGTTTGCCTGTCTCTGGCCGTTGAGGATATTTCCCCCACACATCAGTCAAAAGTCACGGATGAAGAGCATCTGGCCTGGTTCTGCTACTGATTTTAGGCCTATATACTCAGCGCATCCCTCGGCAGTTTGATAAGATGTGATAGGATGATAAAACCACCCCAATAACACTGTCTACCATTTTTAGCGACGGCCACACAGATATCGACGATTATTATTATGGCTAACAGCTCTCAACACACTGTTACTGGACACTACACTAAATTAAACGCTATTGATTTCCTGATAGATCGCTATGTATGTAGCCAGCCTTACAGAAGTCACTGAACCCCTTGTTCCAAACCGTACACATGTGATCTCCGACAATGCAGAATTTATTTTTTCCCAAGTGTGATAAATTGATCAATCATTTTTCCAGACCGCCTGCCTGTGAATCAGATTAGGGTTCCCTGCTATTATGTGGGTTGCCTCAGACCCTGTGCCCTGTGTGTTTATGTGTTACCTATGATAATAGGCTGGGGCTCGCTCTTCACTCCCACCCCCGAGCTGGTGCCTGCCGCCACCTCCACACGGTACTGCACCCCTGCCTGCAGACCCCCCACCACCACCGAACGGATGGCCGCATCCACCGTCTTATTCACATGGAAATGGGTCTCGTTTGCTAGGCACCAGATCTAACACACACACACACACACACACACAGGGACAGGGACAGGAATTTGTGGTGAGAGACCGTTGATACCCAATTTCAAATCAAATCAAAGCGTATTGGCACAGGTAAACAGTGTAATAAAATGCTTACTAGCAAGCTTTCTCAATAGGGCAATGTAGACATTTCTTGTAATATTTATACACAATAAAAATACAGTGAACCTGTATACCAACATTATTCTCAATAAGACTACTGTATCCTATACAGATTGCTGCTCCCTACCTTGTACTCCTGGATGATGCCGTTCTGGTGTTCTGTGGGAGGGGGGTCCCAGGACACACTGATGGAGGTGCTGTTATGGTTCCCCACTGTCAGCACTGTCACCTGCTGAGGAGGAGCGCTGGGCGCTGCATGGGGAGAAGGCACAACAAAACACATCAACATAAATATTACCACATACCGATATTCTCATTCCAACAGAAAACTGCTGCTGCTGCCTGCCGTTGTGGTTTAACTGAGCACAACAGAGAGCACTGCCTTGATTTATATGAAAATTGTTCAGTGAGGCAGGCTTTCTCTGTAGCAGCAGCAAAGCCCAAGGCCACTGCTTTAATAACATTTGTTAAAGCCCAATGAAACTGCTTTAATAACATTTGTTAAAGCCCAATGCCACTGCTTTAATAACATTTGTTAAAGCCCAATGCCACTGCTTTAATAACATTTGTTAAAGCCCAATGGCACTGCTTTAATAATATTTGTTAAAGCCAACATGTGTTAAAGCAGCGGCATTGTGCTTTGCTGCTTGGGAGAGCCACCACTCTCTACACTTCATGCTTCCAGACTCTCTCTCTCTTTTTCTTCCTCTCTCCAACCTTCATCCCTTACAGTATACTTCAATCTTGCTTTTTCTAATTTCTCATTCCTTTCCTCTCTTTTAAAGTTGCAACAGAGTAACAAAGTAGCAGAGGTCTCTTGGTGCCTTCATAGGTTTAGGGGAATCAACTATAACAGTCCATCTAATAGAACAGCCAATTAGAACCTCTAATGCTACACAATACTATTGGCCTTCATATTAATGGATCACGGCCAACACACGCAGTCACACACTAGCACTTGGACGCTAAAGATGTGCATATCTGAGCTAAATGAAAGCACTCCATTCTGGTGTACAGTAATGAAGGAGATGCTAGTAAGTCCATTAGCTCTGTGATGTATCGCCGGTAGAAATATGACCCGCAGTGTTTCACGTAATGTGCTAAGTGACACTATTGCAACCCCAAGGCCAATCGTTTGAGATCTAGAAAACACTCTTTATCCCCTGTGTGGGCAGACAGACCACTCAGACCCTTCACTTTCAAAAGCTGTATGGGGATTCAAACAGCTAGCAGACACCTGCAGGCTAACAGCATGGCTATGGGATCGCTTAACACATGGGCCTATTGTTTCTATAGTGTTGAGGTTCATTATTATTCATTCATTCAGAACACTACAGTAACTTCATACTTTGAACTACCAATACTGTATTTTCAAGGTACAAGTCATTCAAATCCGATTGGTTGGATGGGAAACTCAGGACTAAACTCAATTGAGAAGCCACAAGTTCTGTAATGGCATTATGCAGTCTGTGGAAGAAACATGTGAATCAGCTACTGGATCAACCTGGACTCAGGGGTAGACATAACATAGTAAACAAAAATCCGGGACACTCATATGATATATTACGTTTGGTATGGTGTGTATTAATTTGTGGATGTCCATCGTTCATTTTGTATGATATGTTAAGAGTTACAATTTGTATGATATGTTACAAATTGCAGTTTGTTGTAGCACGTTAGTAACGTTAGTTAGGTGGCTAGGTGGCTAACACAAACGTTAGCTAGGTGGCTAATGTTAACTAGGCTAGGGTGAAGGTTAGGGTGAAGGTTAGGGTGAAGGTTAGGGTTTTATTTTTCACATGCGCTGAATAGAGCTGGTGTAGACTTAACTGTGAAATGCTTGCCTACAAGCCCTTCCCAATGATGCAGAATTTAAAATAGTAACACTAGATGAATAAAATAAAATACACAAGAATGGAGCTATATACAGGGAGTACCAGTAACAAATCAATGTGCAGGGAGGGGAATGAGGTATTTGAGGTAGATATGTACATGAAGGCTAGCGAGGGACAAACTGAACATTCCCAGAGCAGGGGACGTGGAGAACAGCTACTGTGTGGGCCTAATTATGTTAATGTACACAAGGAATAAAAAGCAACCCAATTAATCAACCGTTCACAGAGGGCTGAATCGTAACCTGAGACACCTGTATAACTTGAGCTTCTGTTCAAATCTCTGACTGACATCAATGTTTGATTTAACTTAAGTAACTTTTCATGTATGCATGTACTGTAAATGATGGAAAGGGGGAGAGGTGGCAAGACAGAGAGAGAGAGAGAGAAAGAAAGAAAGAAAGAAAGAAAGAAAGAAAGAAAGAAAGAAAGAAAGAAAGAAAGAAAGAAAGAAAGAAAGAAAGAAAGAAAGAAAGGGGTGTAGGGAGGTAAAATCATAAAGTCACAGCATGAATACTGTATGCAACAGAGGCATGGCAGGTGACAGCAGGAGTCCAGGGAGAGTAGAGAGAGGGACAGGGAGAGGTGCAGGGAGAGAAGCAGGAAAAGGGTTGAGCTGGTGTCACAGGAAGCAGCCCCCCCCCCCCCCCTCTCTTGAGTGTGTCTGTTTGCATAGAGAGTGTGTTTGTGTGTAATGGCATTCTGTATCAGCTTCTAGGTACAGTATGTGGCCATTACCTGATGTAGCAAACAAGTAGCATTGATGTCAAATAATTTCAGGAGTTTCTGACAGTGAAAATAGTACCTCCTACACAGTTGGCAATATCTGTTGCATCACTACACATATTGAGTCGGTAAAGGTCCTTTACCTTCCTCCAAGGTGCGTGCTGTCATTGATTCACTGTCTGCTCCCTGGAACTCGTTGAAGTACGGACGGACTTTTATCTCGTAGACAACACCCTTCTTCAGGCCAGACAGAGCCACGTCTCTCTCTGAGGGGACCTTCACGTCCTGCACCTGCCAGGCCCCCGGGGAGGGCAGGCCTGACGTCTGCCTGTACAGAACACGATAGCCCTGGATAAACTGAGAAGGTTTCTCCACCTGAAGGAGAGAAAAGGAGGCAGACGTATATATTGCAGATTTTTTAAGGGAATTTTCAATAATGATATAAGAAAATGTATTCTTCAACATTAGCTAAATCATATCAACTTTGATTCAAAGTAACTACTTCCTGCCCATTTAAATACACCACAAGCCAACCAAACCAGCAAAACAGAGAGCTACGAAGCTCTTACACCCTGACAGAGTGGATTAAAACCACACGTTATCCTTTTCTGTAAACAAATCGTGTTACTATGGCGGGGGAAAGTTGCAGTGGTGGGGTCTGGGGATGGAGTGTGCAACATAACTCACAGTAATGGCTTGTTAACAGGGGCAGAAGCAAGCAAAAGCTTTTACAGGGCAAATAAAGCAGCTGTTTACCGTCAGCCCAGTCCAAATAAATCATGGAAACGTGCTGCTGATGCTCTGCCTCTACGGTTGCCTGCTTGCATTTCATTTAATGATATGATTGGTGAATCTAAAAGCTTTATGATCGCCCGCCCCCACACTCTCTCTTTCCCCTCCCCTCCCTTACCTGTAGTAGAACTGCTTGATCCATCTAGATGCAGCCATAGCGGGAGTAAATATCATAAACAAGCCCATTCTGTTTAGTTTCCCCTTGTCTTATAGGACAGGTATGCTTGGGTATGTTAGGAGAAGAGTTTTGCTTGACAATAATAGTATTTGTGAAGAATAAAAACCTACGCTTATTCTGAGACTTAATCTGGCCTGTGTTACAATGTAATTACATACTAGAAATATTATCATGTAACTAACTGAAGATGGTAGATGGTATCTCAAAGTGTAATTTCAATTGAATGGTATTTTGGATTGTTCCCTTGAATAAGCCATATTATTAACTAGTGTACCTGTCATAGGTGTGTGTACTGGGAGTAGAGTCAGGTGCAGGAGAGCAGAGTTGTGAACAGGCGCACACTTTATTTAGGCAGGAGAAACCAACAGACGGACGCCACTGTGTCGAAACCTCCAGCCAATGCAAAAGTGCAAACGCGCAAACAGTCACAGTAATATTGTATAAACACAATAACATACCTTGTGAAATAAAACACGGAATAAACGCATACCAGTAAAGCCTGTCAACACAGACAGGTAAAACAAAACAACCTCACACAAAGACATGAGGGGGAACAGAGGAATAAATACATGTAGTGTGATTGGGGAATAAAAACCAGGTGTGCAGGGAAAAAGACAAAACAAATGGATGAATGAATAATGGAGCGGCGATGGCTAGAAAGCCGGTGACGTCAACCGCCGAACGCCGCCCGAACAAGGAGAGGGGCCGACTTCGGCGGAAGTCGTGACAGTACCATCTGCTAAACAAAACAATGGTGCTATGCAGCACTCTACAAATCCCTTTCTCGAAGAGAACCAGATACCTAATAATGTTAAAATGACATCAAGGCACTGGTGCACACAGTGCTGAAGCATATGGAGTGCATGGGTGTACATGCGTGTGCATGTATGTCAGTGGAGGCTCCTCAATGGAGGAAGGGGAGGACCATCATCTTCAGTGAATTGTATAAACATAAAAATATTAAAACATTACAAAAGTTATCCTTTTTAGATAAAACTACACTAAATATATTCACGTCACCAAATAATTGATTAAAACACACTGTTTTGCAATGAAGGTCTACAGTAGCCTCAACAGCACTTTGCAGGGTAGCACCATGGTGTAGCCGGAGGACAGCTAGTTTCCATCCTCCTCTGGGTACATTGACGTCAATACAAAACCTAGGAGGCTCATGGTTCTCATCCTCTTCCATTGACTTACACAGTAATTATGACAACTTCATGAGGACGTCCTCCAACCTTTGTTGTCCACCCAATCAAATGATCAGAGAATTAATCTAATACTGGAAGCATAAGCCACAGCTAAGACTGCAGTGCATAAAATGTGGTGAGTAAGAGAATAGTTGGAACAGTTTTGAACAAATTATTTGTTTTATAAATGGAAGGAAAAGCAAGAGAGCGGGAGAGAGAGAGTGCGAATGCAGATAGCTAGTTTAGCCTACTCAAACAGAGAGGGATGCTATGTTAGCTAGCTGGCTATGGCTATCCAACACTGGAACACTTCCAAGTTAAGGTAAGATTTTGGTTTTATTAATTTACTGCTAGATTGTAGCGGGTTTACTCACACGTTAGTTCTAATGGCTAGAGTACTGACTAGCTATGACATTAGCTAATATGGTGACAACTATGTAGGATGTGTGTAGTGGTTATGTTATGAAGGTTTGCCTGGAAAGTTTTTTTTGCCTGGTCACAGACAACTGACGTGTTGTACACTGAAGTCCACATGCAAAGGGACAAGGTTAGAGGAGGAGAGCGTGTAGATGCGAGAAGGAATTCTACAACAAGCTAAACGATCATGCTGTTTGTAGGTGGCTGCTATGAAAGTGAACTGTTTTTGCGTGTGATCAGGGGTGTATTAATTCCACCGATAATATTACACCCTACATCAGCTAGAGTGTGCAAGGCGGTATTGAATGTGTCACTGTCTGTCACCTAGATTACTAAAAGTGTTCTCTCTACCTGTGCACCTAAAATGTAAACTTTAAATCATATGCTAGGTTGTAGCAACCTAATGATAGGTATAGGGACAATTTGAATATCTTGTAGTACGTAGCCTTTTTACATCAATTTGACATTGAGCTGGGTTTAATCATACCAATGTTATTTGTCACATGTGCTGAATACAACAGGTGTAGACCTTCCCGTGAAATCCTTACTTACAAGACCTCAACCAACAATGCAGTTCAATAAATAAGCAAAATATTTACTAAATAAACTCAATTAAAATTTCATAAATCAAAAAGTAACACAATAAATGTACATGACAATAACAAGGCTATATACACGGGGTAACCGTGTACAGGTTAATCGAGGTAATTTGCAAAGTGACTATGCAAAGATAATAAACAGCAAGTAGCAGCAGTGTAAACACAAAAGAAGGGTGGTTCAATGTAGATTGTCCGGGTGGCCATTTGATTAGAACATGAATGACAGTCATCCGTTATGCTGTAATAGAGAAAAATGCTCATCAAATTTTTTAAAATTGGACACCCTCATCCTAAATGTCACCGACCGCCACTGATGTATGTGTGAGGAATGGAAGAGCCTCTGTCATTAAGCAGTGCTCTCCAGAAGGCAGAAGGGAAATATTAATAACCTCCAGATAAAGAGCTGACTGCAAACCGCCTCCAAACGAGAGAACACAACATGTTGCCGCTAATGGTGATCTATTTGTTTCAGTGAGAAACATTTGTCTTAATTCCCGCGTCACCCCAAACAATCACAGATTGATGGAACACCAGCTGTCCTTGGACTCCACGTCCACCTGTCTCAGACACTCGCACTGTGTGTGTGTGCGCACACGTGTGTGCGTGTGTTTATGCATGTGTGTGTGCTAACTGAGAACAGACAGTGGGTGACACAGCATTTATGTGTGAAAAACTAAACTCAAACTGTGTATGAAGCTTGGAGATAAGCAAAGGCTTGGAACTGGCTCAGTTCCTGAACGATCCTAACGCTGTACAAGGCTCATCTCTCTCGCTACTCAGCTCTTCAGGTTCTATACTGCCTGTTTGATTCAGTGAGAATAATAACTCACCACAGAGACAAAGCATCCTTGTTCATACCAAACCTACTCATACTAGTTCCTCATTGTGACATCTATATATAAATTAATAATTGGGCTCTGCAAGTCTAAATCTTAAATTACAGTGTTTTTGTTGAGTCCCATTACAGATGGTCAACAGATGCTCAAACTGTCAACTGCAATTCTGTCGAAACAATTGACAGTATCGATTCCTATCAGTGGTACTCACAGTCCATGTGACCTGGACAGAGGTGGAGTTGATGACCACAGGGTTATGCATGCTGACCACCACATCACCCAGCTCCTTCTGGACACGTCGATGGTCGACACCCTGCACCGGAGGGCTGATGTCTGAGAGAGAGAACGAGAAAGAGAGAGAAAGTGAGAGAGAGAGAGAGAGAGATAAAGTGACAGAGCGAGAGAGAGAGAGAGAGAGAGAGAGAGAGAGAGAGAGAGAGAGAGAGAGAGAGGAAAGAGAGAAAGTGAGAGAGAGACAGACAGACAGAGAAATAGAGAATGCGTGGGAGAGAGAGAGAGAGAGAGAGAGAGAGAGAAAGAAAGAAAGAAAGAGGATGATGCCAATTGCGATTAAACCTTTATGAAAATGTTCTAATGGCATGAGGCACACTGAGACACAGTGGTTAGTTCTGTACAGTACCTTGGGTGCGGACAGGCTCAGACATGGGGCTTGGGTCTCCGAGACCCTGGGCATTGACCGCTCTGATGATGAACAGGTAGACCGTGTTGGGTCGCAGGTCCTTGACCGTGAACTGTGTGGTCTTCCCGTGGTCAGCCACAGTCTGCCAGCTGTTGCTGACCAGCTGACTGCTCACAGAGAAAACAGGAAGAAGATATTTAGTGAAGCCAAGAAAAGCTTTTACGGAAATAACATTCCATACTGTAGCTATGGCAGTCCTATTGTTTTTCACTTAGCTAATTTAACTAGCAACATCAAGACATCTGCAAATCTAGTCTGAAACCTAAACACTTTTTAGTGTTTCAAAAGAACTCTGATCAACCTTGTTGGACTGTACATGATCCTTGTATGCAGACTATTCAGCCAAAGCCCTAGGGTGTATGTGCTTGCCCTGAACATGCCAGTGAACCTTATGCCCACATACATGCATACATCTGTCATTGCTCTGAAAGTTTGGGGTAATTTACTGCAGCTTCTCTTAGGGCCAAGGTTCCCAGACATACCCAAAGGCCTCAATGACATAGGAGGAGATTGGGGAGCCATCCTCGGTCCCAGGTTCCCAAGACAACGACACTGTGCTCTTGGTGACATCAGTGACCTTTGGCTTGGAGGGAGGCCCTGGTAGGGTACTGGCATTGTGGGACATGGAGTCTGTGAGGTCACTGGACTCTGAGATGGAGAAAAGGAGAACAGGTTCTTTCAAAATTAATCAAAATGGACAAGGCAGATTGAAGGAGAAATGAAAGCATCAGGTTGATTGGCTTCAATCAATGGTGTGTACTGTACACTCTTAGAAAAAATGGTTCCAAAAGGGTTCTTTGGCTGTCCCCATAGGTCGGAGAACCCTTTTTTGTTTCAGGTAGAGCTATTTTGGTTAATCAAAAGAGAACCATAGGGCTCTCCCAAAATCTTGGCTGGTGCGTAAAACCTGTGAATTCAAACAATCAAAGAGGTGTAATGGGTTCACACACAAAAATATGTTACATACTGTAAAGCTTACTTTATTGTTCGATGTTTTTCATTTTTTTACTGCCTCTGGGATAGTGTACACAGACCTTTTGGCTTTAGAGCCTACTTCAGTGTGTAGGTACATTTTTCTTTAATTCCAAACAGCATTTGTAAAAAACAACAGATTAGCAGCAGGTGCTTCTAATCGGGTTGCCATTCATCTGCCAATCAGGAACTATTTTGGGTTCCACGTAGAACCATCTGTGGAAAAGGTTCTACATGGAACCCAAAATGGTTATAAGCGTTCTCGGGGACAGTCGAATAACCCTTTACGGTTCTAAAATAAAATGGACACATTGTTACTATACCTCTGACATCCAGGAAGGCACTCCATGAGGTCTCCCCACTGGAGCTGGTGGCCACACAGGTGTACAGCCCAGAGTCAGATAGCTGAGGAGGACAGAGGAACACATCAGAACATACACTGACCAGACAGTTGACAGTAAAACAATGTATTTCTTTAAAGAGAAACAACCAAACATGCATCCCTAATACTGATCATACAACTGACTAACCAAACATTCAGCTGATGAACAAATCAATCAACTTCTCAAATAATAACAGTTTGGAAAGATACACTTTTTTATATAGAGTACAGTGCCTTCAACAATTATTCACACCCCTTGTAATGTTACAGCCTGAATTTAAAATAGATCAAATTTAGATTTTGTGTCATTGGACTACACACAATACCCCATAATGCCAAAGTTGAATTACAAATGAATAAAAAATGAAATGCTGAAATGTCTTGAGTCAATAAGCATTCACCCCTTTGTTATGGCAAGCCTAAATAAGTTCAAAAGTAAAAATGTGCTTAACAAGTCACATTATAAGTTGCATGGACCTTGTGTCCAATAATAGTATTTAACATAATTTTTTTATGACTACCTCATCTCTTTACCCCACACATACAATTAATTATCTGTAAGGTCCCTCAGTCGAGCAGTGAACTTCAAACACAGATTCAACAAAAAAGATCAGGGAGGTTTTTAAATGCCTCGCAAAAAGGGTAGACGGGTAAAAAAAGCAGACATTGAATATCCCTTTGAGCATGCTGAAGTTACTTTTTAATTACACTTTGGTTGGTGTAAAAATACACCCAGTCACTACAAAGACACAGAGGGCCTTCCTAACTCAGCTGCCGGATAGGAAGGAATCCGCTCAGGGATTTCACCATACGGCCAATGGTGACTTTAAAACAGTTACAGAGTTTAATGGCTGTGATAGGATAAAACTGAGAATGGCTCAACATTGTAGTTACTCCACAATACTAACCTAAATGACCTAAAAGAGTGAAAAGAAGGAAGCCTGTACAGAATAAAAATATTCCAAAACATGCATCCGGTTTGCAATAAGGCACTAAAGTAAAACTGCAAAAATGGGGCAGAGAAAATAACTTTATTTCCCGAATACCACACATTATATTTGGGGTAAATCATCACCGAGTACCACTCCTCATATTATCAAGCATGGTGGTGGCTGCACCATGTTGTGGGTATGCTTGTCATCGGCGAGGACTAAGGTGTTTTTGTTTTATAGAAATAAACTGAATAGAGCTCAGCACAGGCTAAATCCTAGAGGAAAACCTGGTTCAGTCTGCTTTCCAACAGACACCGGTAGACAAATTCACCTTTCAGCAGGACAATAACCTAAAACATAAGGCCAAATGTACACTGGAGTTGCTTACCAAAACGACAATTAATGTTCCTGAGTGGCTTAGTTACAGTTTTAACTTTGGCTTGAAATCTATGTCAATACTTAAAAAATGTTTTCTAGCAATGGTCAACAACCAACCTGACAGAGCTTGAAGAAATCTAAAAATAAAAATGTGAAAATATTGTACAATCAAAATATTGTACAATGAGATTCTAACATGTATTGACTCAGGAGGTTGAATACTTATGTAATCAAGACATATTGTGGTTTAAATGTTCATGAATTTTTTACAAATGTTAGAATTGTTTTTCCACTTTTACATTACAGAGTATTTATTTTTGTAACTTTTTTTTTACAATTAAATACATTTTAACCCCACCTTGTAACACAACAAAATGTGGGAAAAAATCCATTGACATTAACCCTCCAAAAAGTAATTCATAAAACGTTTTAATTTACATTTGTGCTAGGAGGCTAAGTGTTTGTTTCTTGGGCTTCAGGAATGTGACTAAAACATTTAAAATAAACTGATTATAAGTATGAGGGGATATCAGTGAACAAATGGTCAAGTCTATGATGGCGCCAGTGCAATGAGTGGAGCTTACTCAGTTGTTCAAAAGCGCATATCAGACCGAGAGCCTAATGGTTCTTAGGTAGTTATTAATAGGTTTTAAATTAGAAAATGATCTCTCCACAGAAGCGACAGTTACAGGAATGGTAAAAACAGTTTGATTGCGTTAGCAACATCAGGGAAACTGGGCAGAAGGGAGTTGAGCTTGAAATACAGCAGCTCTGCAACATCTTTAATTAATCCTCTCATTCTCCTTAATTGCCAGCCTCAACACATTACGGAAAGAGATTCACTGTATTGGAAGCTCTGGGGACAGCTCGTCTGAATACTGGGCAACCAATAAATTGACAGATGCAAACAGATTATCATCTTTAGCAGACAACAGTTCTTGGGGCTTGAACTAAAAAAAGCTGTTTGCGATTTCGTTCATAATAGTGAACAAGCGCTTAAATTGTGTGGTTGCAATATCAACAGTCCTTTGTCTGTGTTATATCTTGGCATGCATCATTCAAGGCTACGTTTAAATTGTGTGCAGAGCAATGTATCAGAAAAGACTGTCTAGGTTGGTAATACCCAATATATAAAACAGTTGGTTCCGCGACCTGGGCCTACAGGCAGTGGTGGAAACATTTGCTCACAAAAAAAGGAGAATTCAGAAGATCAGGGGAGTCTCTCAAGTTGGATTTAATTTAATTTGATTTAATTTACCTTGAATATTGCAGCCCAATAGGCAGGCAAAACCCGCTGAGTTCAACAATTAATAGTGGCTGAATTTATCCTTAAGCCGACTACTTTTGTCCTCATTGTTTGGCTATTTGATGTGTCATTTTTATAACAAGTTTATAAATCACAGCTAAATACGCTATATAGCTATAGATAGTACACTGCATAATGAAACAATCCCTAGTAAGCTAGTGTTTTGAGGGTGGACTGATTGTATTATTTGGCATCAATGGACTGGTTTTACGCACAACTTTCTATCCAAGCTGGGAGAGAGAGCGAGGGCGGCTCATGTCATTCAGGTTCAGGTAGCCTATACGGGACAGTTAAAAAAATCTAGCTGATTAGTATTCTTTTGCATCAAACATTTATTTGAATTTGCCACCAGCCGGCAGTATAAAAATTGCAGCATTGTGACACCATGTAGACCTTCATGAAATGTTAGGCTTAATATGAGAAAATGATGACCAAATAGGCCTACCAATAAACATGTATCTATTAGCTAAAGCTAAGCTAAGCCATGGCATCACAGAAAGCCTATCATCGATAGGCAGGCAGCCGCATAGACGTCACAATTTCAGCACTATGGACAGTGATCAGTAGTCTATACTTAAATGTTTTTTATTTATTTAAAGGGGGGTCCAGAGAAACGGAGTTATACCAGTGAAGGCACTGTATGCTCATTAAAACCAGTGTGCCTTTTTGATAGTAGTAATATTGTTTGGTGGTGATGCTTGTTGGCTCCATTGGTCTTTCCAGTCCAACCTTGATCCCAGTTGGCCTTCACAGCCCTTTTGTCAACCTCTGTATTTAAAGGGTAGGCAGCAGTACACAAAAAATGCATTAACCTCCACTGGCCTGATTCGCACCCAGGGAGAGAGGGAGTGGGTGACAACAAGAAGACAGAGCGAGGGAAGATGTGCTGAAGTTATAAAAAAAAACTAAATTGCTTAGTACTAGTCAGCCTCCCACATCCTCAGCCCTATCATCATCAGTACAGATCAGCCACAGTGAAACAGGAACATGATAATCTATTTAACGTTGGCCTCTTAAATACTGAGGCTGCTCCCTTACACACTCTCTCTCTCGCTCTCCCTTGTTCCCGCTCTCTCTCTCTCTCCTTTGTTCCTGCTCTCTCTGTCTCTCCCTTGTTTCCTCTCTCTCTCTCCCTTGTTCCCCCTCTCTCTCTCCCTTGTTCTCTCTCTCTCTCTAAAATAGGAGAGGGTTGTCAAACTTTTTTGGGGGGTTTGGGAAGGGTTGTGTGTTTTTTATATATTTTTTTTACAATTGCTCTTTTACAAGTTTTACTACATCGTTTCTTCCATCCTAGCCACATTTCCTCACCTGCTTGCGTGCACCTCCCCAAAATCACTGTGTTTTGGTACTCCCCTTATGCAGTACGCTATTCCATGTGCTAACTTTTACTATACCGCAGTATAGTAGACCTAACGGTCTTGTATGCCGTAGATCCACCATTTATAGTGACAATAGTGGTAGGTTAACTAGCAACCATACCACACATAAAAACATTCAAAGCTGCATACACTTGTTATATGAATCGACAAGAACAAATAGGAATAGCTGATAGGCAGTAGAGACATGAGACACACAGCTAAAACAATTACCCTATTGATGTTGTTTAGGGACAATGCAATGATCCTACCTAGACTAGCCTACCACCCCACAATGCAATGGAACATTGCATTATTGTTTTCCAGTGAGTACAACATTCTAGCCTACTCTAGGCTGCAGTGAAAATGTCATTTGAATATTGGCGCAAAAGCCCTGTGATTTCAATGTTTCAAGGTTGTTTTGGGTCTACTCTTGGCAGTTTATAAGGTCTATAAACACACTGTAGCAGGCCAGTCTTGGTGTATTTTTTACTTCTGATACTGAATGAGCAATCTGTTGCAGATCATCATTCTTCCAAGTCTTCCTATAGTAATGTGGCCACATATGCTCCCGGCAGGCCCGGTTCCTCAGAAAAGTTCAACACACTCTCTGCCTCCTCTCCAATCCATGCAGCTATTCCTTGCACACCTAGAAACAACTGCTTCAATATCGCCTAAATATTTATATATATATAAATGTTTATATATATAAACACAATCAGTCACAATATGCCATCTAATTATGCTAATTCAAAAGTTTCCTGTAGGCATGCACACGTTCATCCAAAATATAATTCCAGCATCCTCAAAATAGCTTGACATTAACCAGGTTTCCATCCAAATTGTTTACGCGAGTAAAAAATGTCAACACATCATAGGAAAGTATGCAGTTTATTAGGCTACAGATGAAATAAGTTCTGATGAACTTCACAGGGTGGTGAAAGTGCACATTGATAAGGTTGATGCTCCTTTCAATAGATATTGAGGGTCTTATTCAGTTGACATGATGATCGATGCTTGGCTGCCGTTTAATCTCACACTTTGTCCATAATAATATCATCATGTAGTAGGCTATACCTGCACTGTATCTGCAAGCTGTTGACTAGAGTGCATGTGCCAATACCGGTGGGCACATTCGTTATACCTACGCAACATTTCTGTGACAAAACCATCACTAGAGATGAAAATGCAATGGAAACCCTTTTAACTTGTATTTTTTATTAGGTACATAGCAATTTAAACCCAAAATATATTTTGAATGTGCACTACATATTTACACACAGATTTTATTGGCCTAGGCTACTGTTGATTGTGAAGATGGAGGCCTTTTTCATTGAAGTAAAACAAAAGAAGAAAAAGAGTATGCCTAAAGTATAGTGAAAAGCTTATGAGGGGAATTTAATGTACATTTTAATATTGTAGATCTGAAGAATGCAGCATTTTGGAGCTCTATAGTAATTTGTTTTATCTTTATTAGTATTACTGCATATAATTGTTATTTTTGTAAGCTTATTTATTATTCAAAACCAGTTCTTTAAATATGAAAAGACATTTTCATTGGCTAAAATTACATCTGTCTTTTTAATTGAGTGCTTAAGATAGGTTATAAGTAGGCCTGTTTTAATATAAATAACATTATACTTTTTCTGTCATTTGTTGGGTATGGTAGACACTTGCCTTTGTTGGTAATTGCTGCAATATAGCCTGTTCAAAACTTCTGTAAAGGTTTAAACCAAATTAAGTTCCAACTTTAATGCTGTGTTTGCCTGCTCGTATTTTCCCTATAAACAATGGCTTAAAATACTTTTGACATTTTCGTAAATAATACACTTTAGTGAAGGTTTGGTGTGGCTGATATTAAGCTTTAGCCACTGCAAGCATATGCTATGAAGGCAGTGTGCACTGGCGCTCCAACTGACTCCAACAGTAGAACTTGAGGTGAGGAAGAATGTTTCATGCCTACCAGAGTTACTACTATAATCTAATAAAACAATGCTTATCTTTATACCAGATATTCTGATTGAAAAATAACAAATCAGCCTCCTTCTGTACATCTGTACTATCTAGCCATCTGACATAAAGAAATGCATGTCAGTGTCATAGCATGCCACCAGCATACATTTTATCTGGCTCTATCTCTCTGGGGCTAGGCCTACGCATCACTTCCTTATATAGGCTCTATATATTTGTAATGTTAATATCATATAGTGGACACCTAAGCCAATAGGCCTATACATGCAATGCCCTGATGCATTTTGTGCTCAAATCTCTGACAGCTGAATTGTGAGGTGGACAATTATTTTTTTAGGAAAGAAGCCTAAAAACCAATAACAAAATGTTGCATATGCTACACATCGAAACATAAGGAATAATGTTTGATATAAGCTGTTTTTAGGGACACGTAATGTGGCTCATTTGGCCAATAACCCTCATTTATTGATGCCGCTGGTTCCGCCAATTCGGATCTGAATGCAAATGGATGTCCAGTAAATGTCTCAAATGTCTAGTAAATTAAAGGCTTCCCAGTCACGTTGTCAGGCGACACATTTTCCTCTAAAGGAAACCCTGAAATATGCATATTGTTTTGATGCATATTTTAGAATATTCACATGAAAATCTGTCGCCAATTAGATGGAAACCTATAGACACCGTAAAGACGGTGTGCTCGTCCAGTGTCACTTTGTTTATGCCTGCACATCATGGTTCACCAGCAACCCCAAACATCTAAAAAAGAAGCTACAGACTAGGTTTGAATATTTTCCTGGTATTTTACAAAATGTTCCACCTCGAAAATAACCACTTTTCTCCCGGGTAATCTGGTATTTCCCGCCCAAACCGGAAGAGCCATTCTAAAGCATATTAATACATGTATGTCTGGATTTGATTAGAGCTTTGATCGGCATGAAAATTCAAGTCTGATGCTACCTGAGGCTGATGAGTCATACATTAAATAATGTTATGAGCCCAAGCCCAAATGATTGTGCCGTTATCCAATAAATGTTAAAAAATAAGGTGACCCCCAAAAGCCAGATAGAGAAGTGTAAATTAGGCATGCATTCAGTCCTTATATTTCTGCAGCATGTGCTGCAGCAAATGTAGTGACCACAATGGAAATAAGTCCCTGACTATATTGTGCAATCCCAATCACTTTAAACATGATTTCTGTATTCAGACCCCTTGACTTTTTCCACATTTTGTTACGTTACAGCCTTATTCTAAAATTGATTAAATATTTTTTTCCCTCATCAATCTACATACAATACCCCATAATGACAAAGCAAAAACAAGTGTTTAGAAAGTTTTGCAAATGTATTAAAAATAAAAACTGAAATATCACATTTACATAAGTATTCAGACTCCTTACTCAGTACTTTGTTGAAGCACCTTTGGTAGCGATTACAGCCTCGAGTCTTCTTGAGTATGACGCTACAAGCTTGGCATACCTGTATTTGAGGAGTTTCTCTCATTCTTCTGCAGACCCTCTCAAGCTCTGGCAGGTTGGATGCTGAGCGTCGCTGCACAGCTATTTTCAGGTCTCTCCAGAGATACTAGATCTGGATCAAGTCCAGGCTCTGGCTGGGTCACTCAAAGACATTCAGAGACTTGTCCCGAAGCCACTCCTGTGTTGTCTTGGCTGTGTGCTTAGGGTTTTAGTCCTGTTAAAATGTGAACTTTCTCCCCAGTCTGAGATCCTGAGCGCTCTGGAGCAGGTTATTATTATGGATCTCTCAGTACTTTGTTCTGTTTATCTTTCCCTTGATCCCGACTTGTCTCCCAGTCCCTGTCAATGAAAAACATCCCCACAGCATGATTCTGCCAAGACCATGCTTCAACAAAGGGACGGTGCCAGGTTTCCTCCAGACGTAACACTTGGTATTCAGGCCAAAGAGTTCAATCTTGGTTTCATCAGACCAGAGAATCTTGTTTCTCATAGTCTGAGAGTCCTTTTGGCAAACTCCACGTGGGCTGTCATGTGCCTTTTGATGAGGAGTGCCTTCCATCTGGCCACTCTACAATAAAGGCCTGATTGGTGGAGTGCAGCAGAAATGGTTGTCCTTCTGGAAGGTTCTTCCATTTACACAGAGGAACTCTAGAGCTCTGTCAGAGTGACCATCGGGTTCTTGGTCACCTCCCTGACCAAGGCTCTTCTCCCCTGATTACTCAGTTTAGCCGGGCGGACAGCTCTAAGATGAGTCTTGGTGGTTCCAAACTTCTTCCATTTAACAATGATGAAGGCCAATGGTTCAATGCTGCAGAAATGTTTTGGTACCCTTCCCCAGACCTGTGCCTCGACTCAGTCTTGTCTCGGGGCTATACGGACAAGTCCTTTGACCTCATGGCTTGGTTTTTGCTCTGACATGCACTGTCAACTGGGACCTTATATAGACAGGAGTGTACCTTTCCAAATCATGTCCAATCAATTGAATTTACCACAGGTGGACTCCAATAAAGTTGTAGAAACATCTCAAGGATGATCAATGGAAACAGGATGCACCTGTGCTCAATGTCAAGTCTCATCGCAAAGGGTCTGAATACTTATGTAAATAAGGTATTTCTGTTTTTCATTTTAATACATTTGCAAAAATGTATAAACATTTCTTATAAATCTAAAAATGTATAAAAACCTGTTTTCACTTTGTCATCGTGCGGTATTGTGTTTAGAATGATGAGGAAAATAAACATTTAATCAATTTTAGAATAAGGCTGTAATGTAAAAAAAAAATTGTGTTTTTACATATATTGTTATTTGTCAATTTCGATCTGTCCCTTACATGCTTGCATTCCCCCCAATCACTGTCCTTGGGTTAGAGCATCTCTAAATGCTGCCTAGGTGAATGGCTCTAAATGACAGCTTTAAATGACTTATAAAAATCAATACCCCCTATTCATCTTTAAAGGCAACCTGCCTGCACTTGTCCATTTGAATTACATCTCACTGACATCAGAAGGGAATTTTTTCTCTCCTCTCTCTCACAAGCAATATGAGAGGCAAGCGCATAAACACACGTGCGCACGCACACACACTGAGCGACAAACACACACACACACACACAAACCTTAACAACCTGCCTTTGAGAATAGAGAGAAACTGTAAAGAATGGGTAGTTTATTGAAAAGAACGCAATGAAAGTAGAGAAGCAGAGAGAGAAAAGATGGAGTCACTATGGCTGGCAGACTCATGGCAAAATCAATCATGAGTGAACACAGTGTGGAGGCTTGCTGCTGTGACTGTGTGTATTGTGTTTGTACAGCATCAGTCCTATGAACCCACCCTGGTGCTTTGGATCTGCAGGCTGCCAGGCTCCAGCAGGGCCATGCGAAGGTCCTTTCCCAGCAGACTGAGGCCGTCCTTCAGCCAGGTAACGGTGGGCTCCGGGTCCCCTGACGCCTGGCACCTCAGCAGGGCCACACCCCCAACAGCCTGTGTCTGGTTGGACGGGCCCTGCCGGATGATGGGCGGGGGGCGGTCCTTTAAGGCTGGAGAAAAACAAGGAATCACAATGAAAACAATGAAACACAAACTATGAATTACAGTTTAGTGCTATACTAAATTACAATTTTGATCCCATAAACGTTAATTAATTTATCATTGGAGAAGCAAGGTCTTCTTGATGTATCTGTTGTGATAGGGGGTACCTGTTTTGGGGGTCGTTTGCAGGTTTCTGATAGTGTGTGCTAATGGTACCACATCACACCATAGCGCTCTATTTACAAGGTGCAGAATAACGATGGCTCGCCTACGGCGCTAATTACCCTGCCTTCCTCACAACACATTCACACCCTCCCACCTTCCTTCTCTTCCTCCTTCTCTTCCTCCTCTGACTCACCGCTGCACCTCACAGCCCCCTCCCCCTCCCCCAGACAAGAAACAAGCCACTGCATTTCTGGGGTATTCAATCTTTTAATATTGTCTCTTCTTCCCCTGCTCATCAGTGCTGTTAGTCTCAGCTCAGACAGAGTATTTGCACCAGGTTCTAGAGCTCTAAAAGTCTATCAAAGCTCCTTCAGACTCAGAGGACAGTCACTAAACCAGAAATGCAGAGAAACCAATATGACAATAGACAATACGGCCACATTACCATAACGCTGTTTATATAATAGCCTCAGATATGAGGTTTATATCTAATTGTTGTATAAGATGAATGAGTGAAGATGATACTGTTTGTAAAATTGTGTAATGTGATTTTGGACTGTTTAATGAAGGAAAATCAGAGGACCGCCCATGAGCACAGTTAGGAACTGGCGTCATGAGACAGCCTTTTTCTGCTCTCCCGAATAAAACCCCCACTTTGAGAATTTCTCAACAGACCATGTTTCCCTCAATTACGAGAGGACAGAGGTTGCAGACCAGCTTACCTCGATAACGAGAGGGCCAAGGTTTGAGTAGATGGCTGAATCTTTTAACCCACATGGTTAAACTCTTAGACTATCGATATCGACAGAATAAGGACAAGTCTTTGATATGAATTACTAGTCTGCAGCTAGGAATTCGGTATCATTGAACGTGAAGACCGACAACCTCCGAAACATCTATCCTATAACGACATGAATGAATGTCACTCTGAACTATCCATTCTAACCACGATACAGAGAGAGAGAGAGAGGACGGACACTCTCAAACAGAAACAACATTTTCAACAGCGACCCCGACGACACACTGAGCGTAAATATATATATTGATTGCAATTGTTCACGAATGAGTGAGCGTTCACGTGCAAAGGTTTTGCATTTCAATTGTTATAATTATCAACACTGTAGTGACTTCTCAGCTGACCGCCACTTCCCTTTTGTCTAACAAGCCACCATGCCAGTTTAGCCCACTAGGGCACATTCCCCTATCATTTCTTGTAACCATATTTACTCTGTTTGTTTGTGTGTGCACTTCTGTGACTGTTTAGTCAGTTAATAAATAAATGATTTAAGACAATTGATATATCAAATCAAATTTTATTATTCACATACACATGGTTAGCAGATGGTAATGCGAGTGTAGCGAAATGCTTGTGCTTCAAGTTCCAACAATGCAGTAATAACCAACGAGTAATCTAACCTAACAATTCCACAACTACTACCTTATACACACAAGTGTAAAGGGACAAAGAACAGGTACATAAAGATATATGAATGAGTGATGGTACAGAACGGCATAGGCAAGATGCAGTAGATGGTATAGAGTACAGTATATACATATGAGATGAGTAATGTAGGGTATATAAACATAAAGTGGCATAGTTTAAAGTGGGTAGTGATACATGTATTACAAAAAGATAGCAAGATGCAGGAGATGATATAGAGTACAGTATATACATATGCATGAGTAATGTAGGGTATCTAAACATTATATTAAGTGGCATTGTTTAAAGTGGCTAGTGATACATTTTTTACACAATTTCCATTATTAAAGTGGCTGGAGTTGAGTCAGTATGTTGGCAGCAGCCACTCAATGTTGGTGGTGGCTGTTTAACAGTCTGATGGCCTTGAGATAGAAGCTGTTTTTCAGTCTCTCGGTCCCTGCTTTGATGCACCTGTACTGACCTCGCCTTCTGGATGATAGCGGGGTGAACAGGCAGTGGCTCGGGTGGTTGTTGTCCTTGATGATATTATGGCCTTCCTGTGACATCAGGTGGTGTAGGTGTCCTGGAGGGCAGGTAGTTGCGTTGAGCAGACCTCACTACCCTCTGGAGAGCCTTACGGTTG